>NC_060183.1:23414454-23714454 GCF_021184085.1 Oncorhynchus gorbuscha
CATTTTGATTGTACTGATGCATTTTTTCATATAATACAAAATGCATCATACAGGGATGATGTCTGTATTTAGAAAGTTGACATATCTTAAACTTGATTGCTGACAAACAAAACATTTTAGACTATGTCAACCATGGACTAATGAAACAAATACCAAAATATCGTTTTTGGAATCCTCCTTTAATTAACCTGACATTGCTCTCTGCACGTTTCAAACACAAAGAGGTGGCATTAAATGGAGGCTTTTGCCTAGAACTACAGTATCTTTGTTTTCAGAACTTTTAGAAAGGATGAGAGTGTCTCATCTCATAGTAAAATAACAACTCAAGTGCAGTGCCCCTAATTTGATATAACCAATCCATGTCATAATTCGTAATTTGCAAAACATTGTATAAACAGTTGCATAATGACATTTGGTTGACATTGTCCCCAAGGCAGAGAGTATATAGTTAGATCCACCTGTTTTGTCAAGCATTGGGATCTTAACAATATCACATTTAGCTGCTGAATACAATTCAAATTATTTTAAGTCCCTTGCCCACATGGTGATAATACTCTGGGACATTTTCTGCAGATTAACTTGTGTCTGCGGTATAGTTTGTCTTATTAACACAACCGACTGGGCACACACACTGGTTGAATCAAAGTTGTTTCCACGTCATTTCAATTAAATTCCGTTGAACCAACGTGGAATAGATGTTGAATTGATGTCTGTGCCCAGTGGGAAGTAGCCAGTGTTTTTGACCATGTGATGTCATGTCATTTCCACAAAATATTATCAGTCACCAATCAGCCATCTAATGTGAGTTTAGAGCTGAGTTTTCATAAACCAAATAAAAAATGGCTGAAATTTTCTTAAGCTCATTTTGGCCCGGTACAGTGTGTGGATTGTTGAGAGAATAAGATGTTTGGTTATTGTATTCATAGAGATGTATTTTAATTCCTACATCTATGATCGTATTGTTCAAGAGAGAGTTCCAATGCCCTCAGCTTACTTTTCACTCTGTGGCGAAAGTTTTTCCTATGCCATTTCACATTTTTCTCAACAATTGACCTAACTATTCCGTTGTGTATTCAGAAGTCTGCAACCTCATATCAAGAGGGTCTGTGTCATATTCAGGTGGTACGGTATCTTGAAAATAATTCCCATTCTAGTTGCTTCCCAGATCTAGTCCTACTCTTCATGTACATTACAACTGATTCTTCAATCATCTTAACCTGTTGATTGAACTCTGAACTGCAACGCTGAACTCTCCTCACGTCAGTGTCCTTGACGAATGAATTAAGAGATTAAGTTGGCGAGAACCTGGTATACTCATTGGGACAAACCAGTGAACAACTATTCAGAGTCAATGACCTCTGTTTCATTTCCTCTCCTGTAATATGTCTCAAAAGAGTTTTGTGCAGAAAGACATCCACATTTACTACACAGGTACGTAATCATTCTGTCGGTTTGTGTGATATTATTTAGAGAGTCAAAACGAGAGGGGTTAGTGAAGAGCCAAGGGTTTAACGGGCTATGCGTCTTGGGGCCAGGCGAAGACAACCGGAAGTTGAGACATGGAGGACAAAAGACAGAAAAGGAAATGCATTTTTAAAAATCGAAGCATCTGCTGCAATGATGTCAAGTGAACTCTGACCTGTCTTCTACTTCATTACTATGGGACACTTGGCCCCTCGCACTTTTTCAGCGGTTATTTGCAAGACAGTAGTGTTGAGCACGTTTCCCCCTTGAACACATTTCCTAAACACCTGACAGGTATCAAAAGGACATTGTTTCACCTGCACAGATGTGTCCTTCTGGGTGCTCTCCTGTTTAGACAGGGAGTGATTTCTCAAGACGCAGAAAGGGGGAATTGGTGTTAGAAGAACAGTCGTGCAAGATGGGTGTGACAATGTGAGAGGAGAGGGAATTGAGGATGGGAGGCAGGGACTGAGACCAGACCCCCAAAAAAAGATGAACGAGGGACAGGATGGAATAGAAAGAAAGAGAGGCCCACTAAGACAGAAATAGGAGGAGATATAAATAATTAATCGTCAGCGAAAGTCATTAATACTTCATCAATGTCGAAGAATGTTGGCGCCATTGCTTGTGTGAACTGCTATTGGTAAAGGCACCGTAGTGTTAGTCTGGCTGATACCAAATTCAAAAGTCCTCCTGACTTCCGAGTCTGGAAAGACTGTTTTGATGTTGTCGGCACAATGCGTCGATAATGAAGGGTGCTGTGCTTTTACTGGTTGGTTCTCCTTCGTCTCTTTCTCACTCGAACCCACATGCACAGCCATGGACAGCCCCTGAGCGCTATCCCCTTCCATTACAACTGTTGGATTTTCAAATCCAAAATCATTTGAGAGCACTAATCAATACGTCCCCTCAATTTCTGAGCGACTATTGCATTATCAAACTGCTTCCGGTCCAGACCAGCGTGTCACAGCTCTCCCTCGACGTAAGTCACGTGGGACGGGTCAGCCAGGTTACCGTAGTGGCACCCGTCTTGTGGATGTTGCTTCCTCCCATGTGTTAGCGTACACAGGTTCCGCTTACCACATCCGTTTTCGACTTGCCGCAATGCACAGTTTGTGAACTATAGTTTGATGCCAAATATGGTATAAAGTTTGCTCTCAAAGGTGTATTAGAGGACATGTCTATTTTACCCTCGCATCATTCTCAAGCCTCCACATAGGAAGCTTACCTTCTAAAATGGCCTTGCATGTTGATGGGGTGACAGACACACACCTTGTGCCCAGTGGCAGTGCTGCTGTGTGACAGATCGCTATGCCATTGTGACATTGGTCTACATACTGCTTTGGTGACACTGTCAGTAGATTACCCTAGCTTGATTTATCATGGGTTTGACAGGACCTGGGTAGTCTGTCTCAGTAGATATTGCCCTGGTGGCTCTGAAATTCTGGTCAAGTTTCTGGTAGGTAAGGATATCAGAGCATTGACCCAGTATGATAAATACTTTTGTCTTGATATGGACAAATGTATCAAAAAGTGTCTTCTGTACCGTTTTCAGAGACTATATTTGCGAGACATCCCGTCTAAGCATCACCTTTCCCTGTTTCTTGTGAAGCTTTTTACCTTAAACAGCAGTTTCCTCCTTCCACATCATATTACGTTGTTTCTGATACATCTGTACAATGACAAAAGTGAGATTTTTGGAGGGATGAAAAGGTCTGGGCAAAAAAAGTATAACATAGCAAATCACAGTGTGGTTCAAGGCAGTACCCATTTTTTACCATTCCCAAGAACTATACCCAACTAGCTCAAATATATACAAAGCCAATGGTCTGATTCCTCAGACGAGAAATGGTCAACTTTGCAGTTCAAACAATGCTGGCTTCACCACTGACTGATTGACAGTTTAGTGTTCTACCGCTTCCTACAGTCTGCTCTTAACCAATGGCTCTCCTTCCCCCTAATCACTTGAGCATTAAAAACGTATGACCAGAATGTAAATAAAGCAGGGGCATGTGAAACCTCAGTCTCCCCCACATCTCCCCATATTCCCTGGCCTTGCAGCAGAGGTACAGCCTCGCACTGGGGCCGGGCAGATCTCATGCTTAATGGATGATGTGCCTCGGCTGAATACATATTTGATGTTTCCCAGACTGGAGGCTGGCACAGGTCGTTAGCATGTTTGCTCAGTGAGCTGGATGAGTCGGGAGAAAGCAGGAGAGAGCGGGGTGGGGCTTGAGTTCTGCCAAAGAGACAAGTACTGTTTTCACCTTATGGTTTTGGCTCTACTCTACCACACAGCCTGCCAGCCAGGCCTGTCAGACTGGCCATGTCAGCAAAAAATATATTAGAAAAAATAATAATAATCATTGCAAGCCATGGCTTGGCCAAGGTGACATTGAAGTGCCCAGAGGTGGTTGACATTTTTTAAAGAGGTTTACAGGAAGGGAAGTCTCAGTCTTGGATGAGTCTTGATTTTTCCACAATGGAAATATGTTTGTGTTGTCAAGCATAGCCATTAAAATACATTAGCAATGAATACAACCTCATGGACGTTTAATGCCATGCAAAATAACTTGCATAACTAATGCATGGGAGACACACACACACACACACACACACACACACACACACACACACACACACACACACACACACACACACACACACACACACACACACACACACACACACACACACACACACACACACACACACACACACACACACACACACACACACACACACACACACACACACACACACACACACACACACACACACACACACACACCTACACAATCATACCTCAGACTGATGCTAACAAGAACATGCAGGTAACTGCCAAAATAAAGGAAACACTTGAGTAAATGAGGGTACAAAGTACAATGAAAGCAGGTGCTTCCACACAGGTGTGGTTTCTGAGCAATTCCTAAGTAATTAACCATCATGCCATCTATAAAAATGCTGGGCAGCCCCAGTTGCCCATTATTTTGGCTACCATGGCTGTGCTCACTTAGGATGACAATGCCCCCATCAACAGGGCACGAGTGGTCACTGAATGGTTTGATGAGCATGAAAACGATGGAAACCATATGCCATGGACATCTCAATAACCAGATCTCAAGCCAGGAGCGGTGCCTGGGACATCAAATGATGGACTTTGTTTGTGGAACAATGGTGCCGCATCCCTCCAATAGAGTTCCAGACACTTATAGAATCTATGCAAAGACATATTGAAGCTGCTCTGGCGGCTCGTGGTGCCCCAATGCCCTATTAACACACTTTGTGTAGGTGTTTCCTTTATTTTGGCAGTTACTTGTAAATGTAACATATGTCTCCAAATACTTTCAATTCATATCAACAAAATGCTCGACTGTGCAATGTTGCTGAATCATGTCTCTTTGCCGTCTGTATGTTACAGCTGTCGCTGTAAGTCACAAGCCAACTGTCTCTATATATACAGTGTATATATTCTCTCCTCTTTGTTCTCAGAATCCTAGAGAAGCGGCAGGAAAATGGCGAGACCATCGAGCTCACCGATGAGGGCCAGGCAGTTGTCGTGGAGGAGAAGGAGATGCCCGTGGTGGACTGCACCTGCTTCGGCCTGCCACGGCGCTATATCATCGCCATCCTTTCCGGCCTGGGCTTCTGCATCTCTTTTGGCATCCGATGCAACTTGGGCGTGGCCATCGTCAGCATGGTCAACAACCAAACCATCTACAAGGGCGACAAACCAATCCTTGTGGTGAGTCCAAAAGGGTTATTGGAGGACTGGTAGTGTTCTATACTGAACAAAAAGATAAACGCAACATGCAACAATTTCAACCATTTTACTGAGTTATAGTTCCTATAAGGAAATCAGTCAATTAAAATACATTTAATAGGCCCTAATCTATGGATTTCACATGACTGGGAAGGGGCGCAGCCATGGTTGGGCCTGTTCCCTCCCAGGCCCACCCACTGGGGAGCCAGGCCCAGCCAATCAGAATGAGTTTTTCCCCATAAAAGGGCTTTGTTATAGACATAAATACTCCTCAATTTCATTAGCTGTCCAGGTGGCTGGTCTCAGACGATCCCACAGGTGAAGAAGCCGGATGTGGTGGCCCTGGGCTGGCGTGGTTACACATAGTCTGCGGTTATGAGGCCTGCTGGATGTACTGACAAATTCTCTAAAACGATGTTGGAGGAGGCTTACAGTAGATAATTGAACATTCAGTTCTCTGGCAACAGTTGTGGTGGACATTCCTGCAGTCAACATGCCAGTTGCATGCTCCCTCAAAACTTGAGATATCTGTGGCATTGTGTTGTGTGACAAAACGGAACATTTTAGAGTAGCCTTTTATTGTCCCCAGCACAAGGTGAACCTGTGTAATGATCATGCTGTTTAATCAGCTTCTTGATATGACACACTTTTCAGGTGGATGGATTATCTTGGCAAAGGATAAATGCTCACTTGCAGAGATGTAAACATAGGTGTACACAACATTTGAAAGAAATTACATTTTTATACGTATAGAACATTTCTGGGATCTTTTATTTCCGCTTATGAAACTGGGACCAACCCTTCACATGTTGTGTTTATATTTTTGTTCAGTGTTCATGGAACCTTTTCCATCGTTTGAGTGTTCTTTGTTGGATGAAACGTTCTCCCAGAAACCAAAAATGGTTCTCCTACAGGGACAAGCCAAAGAACCCTTTATGGTTCTAGGTAGCACCTTTGTTTCCATGAGTGATATGTGTGACTTTTTGGGAGACTGAATCCTTATTGTCAGTGATGGTATTGTATGCTCTCTAAGAGTCAGAGAGTTGGACCAATCTGCTTGGTTTGGCTTTACCTCCTTCTCCTAAATGGATAATGATAATGACCTTATTGACCAGCAAACACGAGACGCACGCCATGTTGCGCTAGCTAAAAGAGGATTGTTACAGCTAGTGAAAACGTTCATCTATTGCAATTAAATAGTTTGATTTTCAACTTTGTCTTTTGTTGGGTTGATAAGGTTTTGATGATTGATTACCATTGAAGGGTGGTAGAAAGGGTCGCCTACTTTGGTTTAGCGATCTCACATGTATTTTCTTCCTTCCCATTTCTTTGCCTTGAACTCTCCTTTCATTTTTTTTCTCACTCTCTCCACCTCTCCATAGAAAGCTCAGTTCAACTGGGAACCAGAAACGGTTGGAATGATCCATGGGTCATTTTTCTGGGGATACATAGTAACCCAAATACCCGGGGGATTCATCTGTCAAAAATTTGCAGCCAACAGGTCAGCTGCTTATACTTATATGTGAATAATATGCTGTGAATATTTCATAATATTTCAATAACACTCTTAGGAAAACGGGTTCCAAAAGGGTTCTTTGGCTGTCCCCATAAGAGAACCCTTTTTGGTTTCAGGTAGAACACTTTTGGGTTCCATGTAGAACCCTCTGTGGAAAGGTTTCTACATGGAACCCAAAAGGGTTTTTACCTGGAACCAATAAGAGTTCTTCAAAGGGTTATCCTATTGGTACAGCCAAAGAACCCTTTTAGGTTCTAGATAGCACCTTTTTTTTCTAAGAGTGTAGGTACATATCTGATTCTATTCCCTCTTTTTTTCTCCTCTATCACACAGAGTCTTTGGCTTTGCCATAGTGGCCACCTCATGCCTGAATATGTTGATCCCTTCGGCAGCACGAACTCACATTGCCTGTGTTATCCTTGTCAGGATATGTCAAGGACTCGTGGAGGTGCTTGGCTACATTCCATGGCTTTCCCTAGCATACATCAGATTTCACTATGCTGACAACTGATTGTTTTCTCTATGGTGAACTGGTCACTGGCCATGTGTCATACATGACGAGAAGTTTATCTTTCTCGTGTAGAGTGCATTTCACCTGAAACACCCCTTTTAGAGAAAGATTTGATCCAGGTAGTGATGTCATGGATGTTAGGAGATTTTCATATTAGAAAGAAAACATAAAAAATTATGACATGGTCAGTGGCCAGTTCACCATAGAGAAAACAATCAGTTTAAGTTCCTGGTCACTTAACTGTAATTCTTTCTCTCGCAGGGTGTTTCATACCCAGCGTGCCATGGTATCTGGGCAAAATGGGCCCCACCTCTTGAAAGAAGTCGATTGGCCACGACAGCCTTTTGTGGTGAGGTCAACTCACTATTCTGTCATCCTGTCTCCTGTCTTTGTCTGGGCACTACAAAGGGTCACAGTTGTGCACTCTACTACAATTAATATAACTTATTGTGATGACTTAATTCTCCATAATCCTATATGACTGGAACCATCTCAACATCTACTTTGACTATTTCTACCATTGTAATCATTAATAATCATGCTCGGATTGCTCAAGATAGTAGTTCTAGTTCCAAAGCAATGTTGTTTATTGACGTGCACTTCCATATGACTGACCTTTCTGTCTCACTCATGTTTGAGTGTGTCTGCCCCTGTGTCTCAGGGTCCTATGCAGGAGCCGTGATAGCCATGCCACTGGCTGGAGTACTAGTCCAGTATTCAGGGTGGTCATCTGTTTTCTATGTCTATGGTTAGTAATCTCTGTCATAACTGTTCCCAACTTAAAGTGATACAGGTGTATGATATTAATTGTATCACCCTGTTGCAGGATAACTGTCCTGCAATGCAGGACATTTTAAACTTGCAGTGTATTTAAGGTTTAAAAAGGCTTCTGAAGTTTGTAATTTTCACTTTGAAATTTGAACTAATTTCCCCTAACCAAAAATCTTTCAATCCCTACAAAAATGTCAATTAATTATAACCCTCATAATAATACACATTTCCTCTTGCTGCAGGATTATATTCCTACTTAACAAAATGGCTCAGATTAAGATCCTACATGTGTAGTTCACCTTTATGTCAAGTTAAGCTTATCTTCGACTGTGGTTGTTTCCTCCAAACCATTTTAAAACGTTTGCTGCAGGGTTGTGGTCAATTCCATTAAAACTCCAGTCAATTCAAAATGTGGACCAAACTCCAATTTAAATTCACATTTTTCCTTATTGAAAAGCATTGAAGAGAGTTTGAATTTGAGTGTACTTCCTGAATTGAAATGGAATTG
The DNA here is from genome assembly GCF_021184085.1 of Oncorhynchus gorbuscha. Lineage (NCBI taxonomy): Eukaryota > Metazoa > Chordata > Actinopteri > Salmoniformes > Salmonidae > Oncorhynchus > Oncorhynchus gorbuscha. The sequence goes on from NC_060183.1 coordinate 23,422,988, forward strand.
ACCACAACCCTGGTTATCTATGTATTTATCAAAGTCCTAAATCTCCTGGCTAGCATTTTTGGAGAATGTAGCAATGCTAGTGGAAATGGATTGTATTGGTTAGCGGTGCAAAAGTGAACAATCCTTCAGTTCAGTTCAAGTATGCAAATGCTACAAAGGCTTATGAATTGGTTGTGAAACGTATGCACTGTAGCTCTGAACCTCAGTCTGTCCTAGTTTTAAGAAACCTCATTTTCTCTATTCTTACTCTTTTCTCTACACTCGTTCCACTCTACCTTCCACCTCCCAGGCAGCTTTGGGATCTTCTGGTATCTCTTTTGGATCCTGGTGTCGTACGAGAGCCCGGCTGCCCACCCCACCATCACAGAACAGGAGCGGAAATACATTGAGGAGGCTATTGGAATGTCAGCCGCTAACTCTACACCTGTTACGGTTAGTCTACACCGATTCCACTATCCACTATCTCGCTTCTAAGCTAAACATCACTTTGTTTCTCTTCCTCTGCAGATCCACTTTTCATGGCCCCTCGTTGCTGTGTTCTGACGATGTGATTTAGGGGTTTTGAGCCTTTAAACTAATATTTATTTTTAACAGTGTCTTCGTCTGAAGTGGCATGCTATGGCCAAAAGTAGTGCACTATATAGGGGATATGGTGTCTTTTAGAACACACAATGGCATCATGATAAGATGATCACGATCAACCCTGGTCTCAATGTGGTGGCTGTTACAAAAGCTGTAAAGTGATAGTTCACTCAAATTGCAAAATGACACGTTGGTCTCCTTACCCCTGTAAGCAATCTATGGACAAAGTATGACAGCAATCCATGCTTTTGTTTAGTTTCCCTGGCACTGTTTCTAAATGCTAGCTCAAATGGCACAAATCCCATGCAAGTCATGGTATTTACAGATGTAGGATCTTAATTTGATCACTCTAGCTCAGTTGGTAGAGCATGGCGCTTGTAACGCCAGGGTAGTGGGTTCGATCCCCGGGACCACCCATACGTAGAATGTATGCACACATGACTGTAAGTCGCTTTGGATAAAAGCGTCTGCTAAATGGCATATATTATTATTATTATATTATTATTATTATTATATTATTGTTGCTGATAATTATTTTCCTGCACAACAGGATATGCAAGCTTGCATTCAATGTTTAAAAAGGCTTCTAAAGTTTGTAATTTCCACTTTAAAATCTCAGACTTGATTTGCCCTAACAAAAGATATATCAACCCCTACAAAAAATGTACATTGATTATAGACCACATAATAATAATAATAATAATTCACATTTCCTGTTGCTGCAGGATCACTTTTCTGCTGTAGCAAACTGGCTCAAAATTAAGATCCTACATATGTATAGTAGCATTTTTCTCACATCATTTACAACTCATCTGTAAGTGACTTTGTTGAGATACACAAAACATTTTAGATACTTTTGAATGATTTGGTCATAATACGCAAAAAATTGTTAATATCGGTATCTTGTATTCGCTATTCTGTCCAGTATCTACTCAATGTTTTATTTGTATTTGACCATGAACTGTTGGCTGCCTCCTTACTGTAAATTGAATGTTTTCTGGTCCTTCTAGAAATGGAACACGCCTTGGAGAGCCTTTTTCACTTCGATGCCAGTCTACGCCATCATCGTGGCCAATTTCTGTAGAAGCTGGACCTTCTACTTGCTCCTCATCAGCCAACCTGCATACTTTGAAGAAGTGTTTGGGTTTGAGATCAGCAAGGTGACTAAAGACAAGGAATATCCATGTACATCTGGCCTAGAGCTAGTACTGTGCTGGTGCAGGTTTTATGTGGCCCTATGTGAACCCAGGGTTGTGTGATCCCGGGGTGCACAAATGGCCTTTTTAGCTTTTCTTATGAGGACTACTAACACATACTGTTATGCTCCTCCAAGACTGGTTTTATTTGTTGTACAGTACTAAAAAATATCCTCCACCCTCTGGCCACCTCCTATCCACCCCTCCAACTCTCATCCCAGGTGGGCTTGGTGTCGGCTCTCCCCCATCTGGTGATGACCATCATCGTGCCGATCGGTGGCCAGCTGGCTGACTACCTGCGCACAAACAAAATCATGAGCACCACCAACGTCCGGAAGATGATGAACTGCGGAGGTAAGAGAGGAGGGTGAAAAGAGAAGGTGGAAAAGAGGAGGAAGGAGGAAGGAAAAAGCAGAAGCAGGCGACAGGGCAAGACATGTCTTTGATTAGCTATCAAGTGTTGCTTTTTAAGAACCGTGAAAGATTGTTGGTTTGTTCGTATCAGCCGTTCGTTGACAGCTCGTGCCAGTTTTGTCATATATAACCAAAGACTACTTTTACATGAACAAAACAACTCAGCTAGAAGGAAAAATAGAAGGTAAAAAAAGTTTCAGCCAAAAAAATGTAAGAGAGATATTTACTTGGAAAATACAACACCTCGTTTTGTGGTAACCATGGTGTCCGGTCGGTGCGTGAGAAAACGATCACGGCACAAGGCAAATGATGACTTACAGTAACGCAGGGTTGCTTGCCACAGTAAACTATTTTTGAACTGCAGAGAATACAGGAGTGAGGGGAATGAGAAGCTTATACATATCTATATCACTGTGGGAAGCTGAACCACATAGAGCCACATTTCGGGCAGACTGCACTCAATACCTTTTAACTAGAAGAATATCCTCTATCAGGTTTCAACACTGTCTTTGTGTGCTGTTTTATCCCCGTTCATTTATCTGAGTATTGAAAGAATGCTACCTTGATTCTTGACTTCCTCCATATTTGTTTATGTGTCTTAACTTTCTCGTGATAGGTTTCGGAATGGAAGCCACCCTGCTGCTAGTGGTCGGGTTTTCTCATACGAAAGTTGTAGCTATCACCTTTTTGGTTCTGGCTGTGGGCTTCAGTGGGTTCGCTATTTCAGGTGAGACTTTGGTGGTATTCTTTACATATCTCTCATATACACTACATGGCCAAAAGTATGTGGACACCTGCTTGTCAAACATCTCCTTACAAAATCAATAGGCATTAGTATGGAGTTGGTCCCCCCTTTGCTGCTAAAACAGCCTCCACTCTTCTGGGAAGGCTTCCACTAGATGTCGGAACATTGCTGCGGGGACTTGCATTCAGCCACAAGAGGATTAGTGATGTTGGGTGATTAGGCCTGGCTCGGCGTTCCAATTCATCCCATAGGTGTTCGATGGGGTTGAGGTCAGGGCTCTGTGCAGGCCAGTCAAGTTCTTCCACAACAATCTCGACAAACCATTTCTGTTTGGACCTCGCTTTGTGCACAGGGGCAAGGGCCTTCCCAAAATTCTTGTCACAAAGTTGGAAGCACAGAATTGTCTACACTGTTATTGTACACTGTAGTGTTAAGATTTTCCTTTACTAGGCTCTGTCGCAGCCGGCCGCGACCGGGAGACCCATGGGGCGGCGCACAATTTGCCCAGCGTTGTCCGGGTTAGGGGAGGATTTGGTCGGCAGGGAAGTCCTTGTCCCATCGCGCACTAGCGACTCCTGTGGTGGGCCGGGCGCAGTGCAAGCTGACAGGGTCTCCAGGTGTATGGTGTTTCCTCTGACACATTGGTGTGGCTGGCTTCCGGGTTAAGTGGGCATTGTATCAAGAAACAGTGCGGCTTGGTTGGGTTGTGTTTCGGACGACGCACAGCTCTTGACCTTCGCCTCTCCCGAGTCCGTATGGGAGTTGCAGCGATGAGACAAGACTGTAACTACCAATTGGATACCACAAAATTGGGGAGAAGAAGGCATAGTTGGCACTATGCATTGGGGCAGGTAGCGTGTTCCTGGCATCCGCCAAACCCAGATTCGTCCGTCGGACTGCCGATGATGATGGCGGCGAGCTTTGCAACGAGCTTTACACCACTCCAGCCGACGCTTGGCATTGCGCATGGTGATCTTAGGCTTGTGTGCGGCTGCTCGGCCATGGAAACCAATTTCATAAAGCCCTAAAGAACAGTTCTTGTGCTGACATTGCTTCCAAAGGCAGTTTGGAACTCGGTAGAGTGTTGCAACCGAGGAAAGACGATTTTTACACGTTACGTGCTTCTGCACTCTGCAGTTCCGTTCTGTGAGCTTGTGTGGCCTACCACTTTGTGGCTGAGCCGTTGTTGCTCCTAGATGTTTCCACTTCCCAATAACAGCACTTACAGTTGACCGGGGCAGCTCTAGCAGGGCAGAAATGTGACAAACTGACTTGTTAGAAAGGTGGCATCCTATGAAGGCGCCACATTGAAAGTCACTGAGCTCTTCAGTACGGGCCATTCTACTAACAACATTTGTCTATGGAAATGTCATGGCTGTGTGCTCGATTTTGTACACCTGTCAGCAACGGGAGTGGCTGAAATAGTCGAATCCACTAATTTGACGAGGTGTCCACATAGTTCTCTTACCTCTCGGTCTTCTGTTATTCTCTCCTCCAGACAGGTTTTGGCAGGTTTATCACACAACAGATCAGAGAGTTCACTCCAGCTCCTTACAGAAACGGATAAGCTCAGCAGAACAGCTAACCTTGAATTGTCCATAGAGAATTGCATAATCTCTCAAGCTCAGTTATTTAGGGGATTGTCTTTGCTATCTGACATACTGTAGAGTTTGGCTACTATTATATCATACTTCTTGAAAGTTGATGGTCTGTGTCGGTACGACAACAACAACAATGACAACAACAATTTATTGGTGACCTTTCTCTCTGTTTCCCCATTAGGCTTCAATGTGAACCACCTGGACATTGCTCCCCGCTATGCCAGTATCCTCATGGGCATCTCCAACGGGGTGGGCACTCTGTCTGGCATGGTGTGCCCACTCATTGTTGGTGCCATGACAAAACACAAGGTACGAAATGACCCTACACCATACAGCACACTGCCTACTGCCTACTGCATGCCCACCATCACACATCATATACATCATTATCTATGGAGGGATAATAGATACACATTCTTACTCAATATTCATCCCTCTTTTATCACTTGTTTTAGTTTATTTCTCTCACTCCCGTTCATTCTCTTTTTATTTTCTCTCTCACAGACACACACACACACACACACGCACACACACTCTCACTCTTTATCTCGCCTTTATCCCGCCGTCTATCAATCACATTAGGTATTTCACTGTACTTCTGCACGTGAGAATAAAACTCCTCTTTATCTTTCTCCCTCCCTCTCCCACCTTAGACGCGGGAAGAGTGGCAGTATGTGTTTCTCATTGCTGCACTCGTTCATTACGGGGGTGTTATATTCTACGGTATGTATTCTGTCTGTTTTATTCCCCCCCCTCCCCTGTCGTCGCACGTCATAATGAAGCTGTACAGTGATGCAACACTTGTTTGAATTGACCCTGAAGTAAATGAATGTGTTTCAATTGTGTATTGTATTGATATTCGCTCTTGCACAATTGTATTCCATATTGTCCTAATATAAACATATAATGAAGTTTGGTGCCAATTTTTTTTATTTCTTATATTCATTTGAATTCATTTATTTGTATTTAACCTTTATTTAACTAGGTATGCAACCCTTTAGAGTTGAACTACATAATCTAGATCCAAGTCAAAGTAAGTATAGTTTTGGGAAGAAGGATTTCATTTACCTTTTGTATTCTAGGACTTTTTGCCTCCGGAGAAAAGCAGTGGTGGGCAGAGCCCGAGCAACTTAGCGATGAGAAGTGTGGAATTCTGGATGAGGATGAGCTGGCCAATGAGACAGAGGAGTTGTACCGTACTAGCGGAGAAGGAGGCTACGGAGCAACGATCCAAGCTCAGGATCCCAACGGAGGAGGAGGAGGCGCAGGAACCTGGGTCTCGGACTGGGATAAGAGTGAGGAGTTAGTACAACCACCAGGAACCAATAGCTACCTATACGGAGGAGAGGAAGACAGGGAGCTAACATAGAGGGACTTACAGGTAGGAGTTACAGAGTGGGGTAGCAGACAGAAAGAGTAGACGGTTTCCTTTTGGCACAGGAACTTGGAAAGAGGTGGGGTGGGTGGTTGGGATGAGGGTGAGGGTGAGGAGCGGAAGAAGGGGAGGACCAAAGTATTATTTACGGAGAACTGAAACAGATTGTACAACAGCGCGGAAAGAGGATGAGCCGTGGACTAAGTGTCTGTATAGTGCTTTCGGAAAGTATTCAGACCCCGTGACTTTTTAACATTTTGTTACGTTACAGCCTTATTTTAAAATGGATGAAATTGTTTTTCCCCTCATTAATCTACACACAATAACCCATGATGACAAAGCAAAAACAGGTTTTTGGACATTTTTGGAAATGTATTTCAAATAAAAAAACGTATATAAGTATTCAGACCCTTTACTCAGTACTTTGTTGAAGCACTATTGGCAACGACTACAGCCTTGAGTCTTCTTGGGTATGACACAACAAGCTTGGAACACCTGTATTTGGGGAATTTATCCCATTCTTCTATGCAGATCCTCTCAAGCTCTGTCAGGTTATATGTCGCTGCACAGCTATTTTCAGGTCTCTCCAGAGATGTTTGAAATGGGTTCAAGTCCAGGCTCTGGTTGGACCACTCAAGGACATTCAGAGACTTGTCCCAAAGTCACTCCTGCATTGTCTTGGCTGTGTGCTTAGTGTTTGTTGGATGGTTTGCCTTCGCCCCCCCAGTCTGTGGTCCTGAACGCTCCGGAGCAGGTTTTCATCAAGGATCTCGCTGTACTTTGCTCCGTTCATCTTTCCCTCCCAGTCCCTGCCTCTGAAAAACATCCCCACAGCATGATGCTGCCACCACCACCATGCTTCACCGTAGGGATGGTGTCAGGTTTCCTCCAGACGTGACGCTTGGCATTCAGGCCAAAGAGTTCAATCTTGGTCTCATCAGACCAGAGAATCTTGTTTCTCATGGTCTGAAAGTCCTTTAGGTGCCCTTTGGAAAACTCCAAGAGGGCTGTCATGTGCCTTTTACTGAGGAGAGGCTTCCGTCTGGCCTGATTGGTGGAGTGCTGCAGAGATGGTTGTTCTTCTGGAAGGTTCTCCCATCTCCACAGCGGTACTCTGGAGCGCTGTCAGAGTGAACATCAGGTTCTTGGTCACCTCCCTGACCAAGGCCCATGTCCCCTGCTTGCTCAGTTTGGCCGGGCAGCCAGCTCTTGGTGGTTCAAATCTTATTCCATTTAAGAATGATGGAGGCCACTGTGTTCTTGGGCACCTTCAATGCTGCAGAAATGTTTTGTTATTAAGGACACAATCCTTTCTCGGAGCTCGACGGACAATTCCTTCGGGCCTCATGGTTTTTGCTCTGACATGCTCTGGCAACTGTGGGACCTTATATAGACAGGTGTGTGCCTTTCCAGATGATTTCCAATCTATTTAATCACAGGTGGACTCCAGTCAAGTTGTAGAAACATCTCAAGGATGATTAATGGAAACCGGATGCAACTGAGCTCAATTTAGAGTCTCATAACAAAGGGTCTGAATACTTCTGTAAATAGTTTTAGTTTTTTATAAACTTTCTAAAATCTCTAAAAACCTGCTTCGTCATTATGGGGTATTGTGCGTAGAGTGATTAGGATTTTGTTTATTTAATCCATTTTCAAATGAGGCTGCAACGTAGCAAAATGTATAAAAAGGGAAGGTGCCTGAATACTTTCAGAATGCACTCTATGTGAGTGTGTTTTGTGTTTGTGCACCGTGTGTCTGACAGGCTCTCTAAGAGTATTTTAGGGCACCAAAGCTTCTATGTCGATAGTGGTATTACACCTCTTATTGAAGAGGGTTTTTTTTGGACCTAGTTTGGTTACTTTCATCAACAGTGTGTTTATTATAACCCACCATGTGGGTTGTCAGTCTGGTTTTATTTCATAATGAGTATGAGCCTGATTTTTGTGACAGTTTTTGTGACACGACTATCAGTAGATGTAGCTACAACTGATGGCCATGTGTATCGTCACTATCTGGCGGATAACGTCCTTGAATGCTAAATTAATCAATTCCTGATAATGTTCACACTTTTAAGAAAAATATATTACTTGTGCCAATAAAGCACAGTATTCTGTGCTGTAACATTGGTTTGCTTAATCTGGTGAAAGGCCGTTTTAAAATTCAAAGTTATTGACCTGCATACGGGTCACAATGAAGTCTCTTTAGTTCGTTCAGTATTGCTTCCACAGTGTCACTTCGATAAGCACACTTTTACAGTATATCATGTCAACCAATTGTGTATATATATATTAGGCCTAACCTGTCTGCCTGGTTGAAAATGATTGTCAATTGAGATGGGAAGAGAAGGATGAGAAGAATAGTTGCTTCAAAGACCAACACAGCATCTCCATCCAATCCAAGCTCTACAAAATACAGTGAAGAAATACAGTATATGGTACATATTTCACATATATTTGTTGGACTCTTCAGGACATTTCGGATCTGTTTTACGTCATATATGGCTGTCTGAACGTGTTTTGGCAAAGGAACATTCACAATCGAGTAAAACACAAAAAAGTCTGCATTCCATATATACTGTATTCTCCACCTCCAATAGTCTGGAAGTTATTGTATTGTAGCATTGTATCGGTTTCCACTTTGTCTGGAAGGTCACGCTTCATATAGTGCAGTGTCAGTGCGCTCTCACTGAAGGAGCTGTTTGCTTGCACCAAGGAGCCTAAAACCCACGCACGCCAGCCTGTGCCCGCCATCGCGAAGCAATAATACCCCGAGGGAGAGAGACCATGGTGTCGTGATCCCAACGAGCACCCACCACGACCCTATCAATCACTCATTCGAACCAATCAAATAGTGACTGCTTTGAAGGGCAAAATGGTGCATGAAGCTATGTACCAGTCGATTGCTGACAGTGCATGTCAACCATGGGATTGATGGAGCCCCAGGCTCCCTCTCCTGCAGGGCCGTGTTCATTAGGCAGCAAACGGGGGGGAAAACCCAGATTGAAACGTGGGGAACTACCTGGACTTATCCTACAAGAAATGCTCATTCTTGCGCCCTAATGAACACGAAGGGGAACCGAGATCTCTCTCCTATGGAGGAATATCTCTCTCTCTTCAATTCCTTCCTTTATATTGTAGCCTGCACTGGATTTTACTACTTAGAAACATCTGTAGGCTAGTGATTTTTACGCACGTAGTCGAAAAGCAATAAATAATTAATTATGTATGTCACTGTACAGAAATAATAGTTGTACTGGTAAGCGTTGTGAGTTGTTTAGTGAGCCTTGGAGCCAAAATATAAAACCCATGTTTTCATTGGTAGAGCAGAGAGGTGTGTCACTTGGATCAAACACATACTGTATGTCAAAACCTTGAAGGTATTTCAGGTGCCCTTGATTTAAACCAGCAAACTAACTCAAGAGCGGCTCAAGTATTTAACAGTTTTTTATTTGTATTTGACCCAGGTCCGATGCTTTGACTGGAGAATTTGCTTCAGTCCATATGGAGATTCTGTAAAGAATAAAATATAAAAATCACATTCCAGGAAAATATGAATAATAACTGTTAGGGATTTTCCTGTTGTCTTTTTGAATGTTTGTTTATTTTCTTTTTGTTTGGTTCTTTCCTGTAAAATGTACAATTGTATATGTTCAAAAACATATTAATGTGAAAAAATATGGTGAAAAAAAAGCTAGAGTACAATGTTATTATTACTATATTATTCATATTATCGTTACTACTCCTATCAACATTATTACAAATGATTATTTTTTAACATGACATTATATTTTCTCTGTGAGCCTGTTCAGGTGTGTATGTGAATGTGAATCGTGAAATGACCTTTAAACAAATGCTTAATGAACAAACGGTATATTACACAAAGCCTCTGCTTCGCACTCTGTCAGCCCACAACTTTCCCTTCTTCACCCCCTGCTTTCCTCTCCCTCTGGTTTGGCTGCTAACGGGCAAAGAACCCTTCTCTCCAGATGCGAGGTGTCGTATTACTAATACGCTCCACCTATTTATTCTCCATGTATTGATCGCTGAGCTAGAGATAATGTCAGAGAGAAATAAAGATTTTGATGGGATCTGAAAGAGGCCGTTGCCATTGTCCAGGGAGCGCATGTACACTTTTAGAAAAAAAAGGTGTTATCTAGAACCTAAAAGGTTTATTCGACTGTCCCTATAGGATAACCCTTTAAAGAACTCTTATTGGTTCCATGTAGAACCCTTTTGGTTCCAGGTAGAACCCTTTTGAGTTCCATGTAGAACCCTTTCCAAAAAAGGTTTACGCGGAACCAGAAAGGATTCTACCTGGAACCAAAAAGGGTTCTCCTATGGGGACAGCCGAAGAACCCTTTTGGATACCTTTTTTCCAAGATTGTAGGGTCTATGTCGTCATGTCAGAAAATAGTTTTCGACACTGGTCATATGGGACAGGACTCTCTCTCTCTCCCTGTTTGTTTCTCTCTCTTTCTCCCTTCCTCTCTTGTCATTGTCTAACATCAGGGAGAGATAATCTCTTTGCCCGACAGAGAGAGAAAAGGAGGGGGGAAGGGAGAGCCATTGGTAAGTGATATCAGACAACGGTACTTTAATATGACACCTGAATTCTAACTGCACTCTGTATTCTCTTGGCATTTCTCTGTTAGGGGTTGAGGGGAGAGAGACTGGGAGTGAGGCAGGAGGGAGGAAAGAGAAGCTGTCAGGTTAGCTGAGGTCTCTCTCTGACACGCAGAGCCGGGCTGAGGAGCTTCCTGGAGGGAATAGTGGGTTCGGCAAATTAAAGTCAAGATGGATGAGTGTGGTGCAGGAGGATTCCTCCTCTGCCCGCCCAGCACTGCTCACTCAGCTTCCCTCTCAGTGGTTTTTCTTGGGTCAAAGCTACTGGCTTCAAGGTTGTTAAGAGCAAGGTCCGTTTTTACAAAGCATGATGCTGATTAGGATCAGTTTTGCCTTCAATCATAATGAATAAGATTACGTGGACAGGGGGGAGCTGATCTTAGATAAACACATCCACTCTTAGATGCTTTGTGAATACAGGCCCAAAACAGTAACCAGTTGTAGACCGTGTTAATTACCCATCCATCTTGTCTAGTGCTATTAAACTCTGCTTCTCATTCCATTGTTCTCGAACCTTATTTTAATATTATAAAATATTAACCCGTAGCACGTGCTCCAGCAGGTATATTTCACTGGTCAGCCCCAAAGCCAATTCCTCCTTTGGCCACCTTTCCTAACTTTAAGCACCAGCTGTCAGAGCAGCTCACAGATCACTGCACCTGTACATAGCCCATCTGTAAATAGCCCATCCAACTACCTCATCCCCATACTGTTATTTATTTATTTTGCACCTCAGTATCTCTACTTGCACATCTATCACTCTAGTGTTTAATTGCTATATTGTCATTATTTCGCCACTATGGCCTAGTGCACACACTGTATATAGACTTTTAAAAAAATGGTATTATTGACTGTATGCTTGTTTATTCCATGTGTAACTCTGTGTTGTTGTTTGTGTCGCACTGCTTTGCTTTATCTTGGCCAGATTGCAGTTGTAAATGAGAACTTGTTCTCAACTGGCCTATCTGGTTAAATAAAGGTGAAATAAAATAAAACATTATTATTCCAGCACAGGTGATCCTGCACCAACGTACACCAAAGTACCATGGTAAAATGATACCGATTCAATCTTGAGTGTGGGATCCAAACAACTGATTAAACAAAACAAACAAAAAAAACACGAGAGTTGATTATGCTAATACTTTATTTCAGCAAACTAAATTATCATAATGATATATTGCCGCCAACTGTAAATTACATGAATATGCAGTTTGGAGTACTGTATTTAGATATCTCAGATACTGTGCAACTTCAGCATAATATGTTTTATACATTCTATTTACATTACAGACTCGGTTTAATTCGTAACCCAAAAAAGAGAAAGTGCTTAATTAATGAACAGTGCATATTTGCCTTAAAGCTCAAATGTATACAACATCAACACATATGCAAACATTTATTGTCAAACTTTCAGTGTTGCAGTTGATATCTGTCTAAAACAATATTGAAAATGTCTAATATTACAAAGAAAAGTAAGTATTGAAATCCCTCCTTTTAAACACTTCACACATTACAGAGATAAAAGCATTATCCTACAACACTAGCTTCATATGCCCCCCCTCCGAAGGTTGGGCATCCCAGATAACATATGTACATGTCATAAGACATTAATTATTATTTTTTATTTATTTGTATTTTTTGACCCCTTTTTTTTCTCCTCAATTTCGTGATATACAATTAGTAGTTACAGTCTTGTCCCATCGCTGAAACTCCCGTACGGATGGTCGAGAGCCATGCGTCCTCCGAAACATGACCATGCCAAGCCGCACTGCTTCTTGACACTCTGCTCGCTTAACCTGGAAGCCAGCCGCACCAATGTGTCGGAGGAAACACCGCACAACTGCCGATCATAGTCAGCGTGCATGCGCCCGGCCCGCCACAAGGAGTCGATAGAGCGTGATGGGACAAGGACATCCCGGGCGGCCAAACCCTCCCCTAACCCGGACGATGCTGGACCAATTGTGCGCCGCCTCTTTGGTCTCCCGGTCGCGGCCTGCTGCAACAAGTACTGCGATGCAGTGCCTTAGACCGCTGCGCCACTCGGGAGGAATTATTTATTTTTATTACAGGAAATTAGCTTTAAAACTACAAACTGTTCTCTCAGATTCATGGCAAAATGTGTAGAATAGCAGGAAATTAGCTCTAAAACAGCAAATTTTTCTTTCAGCCTAATGGCAAAATGGGTCAAATAGCATGAGCTTAGCTATAAAACTGCCTTGCTTGGACCTTGCGGGGGGCCCTGCAAAACTGCGCTACGCCACCGATCCTACACCCCACCTTTCCTCTTGTCATTACAGGACTTCCTATTGTCTCAGATCTAGGCCTACTTCTCCTCTCCCCTTTCTGCTCCCAGAGATCGGTATACCCCTCTTTAGCCTTCTCCAATGCTTCAAACTCTCCATCTCACTCTTTGCCTCCTTCTGCCCCCAAAGCATGGGACAAATCCTCAGTTCCCCCATCTTGGGACTTTTTCAAAGCTTCATACCCCCCATCCCCACCGTTCGCCCCCTTTTCCCCCAAGGTGTGGTACAGATCCTCAGTTCCCTCATCTTTGGACTTTTTCAACGCTTCATACCCCCCATCCCCACCTTTCGCCCCCTTTTCCCCCAAGGTGTGGTACAGATCCCCAGTTCCCTCATCTTTGGACTTTTTCAAAGCTTCATACCCCCCATCCCCACCTTTCGCCGCGCCTTCCTCCAAGGTGTGGTACAGATCCCCAGTTCCCTCATCTTTGGACTTTTTCAAAGCTTCATACCCCCCATCTCCACCTTTCGCCGCGCCTTCCTCCAAGGTGTGGTACTCCTCCTCCTTTCCTTCCGCTTTCTTCAGCGCTTCGTACGCTCCCTCTGTTTTCTCTCCTCCTGCTGCTTGTGCTGGAGTTGTGTTCAGGGTGTCGTACTCTCCCTCTCTCTTGGTACCATGTTTTTTGTGGAGCTCCTCGTACCCCCCATCTCCTCCATCCTGCGACTTCACTGTCATCAGGGGCATATCTTGGTAAATGGCCTCTAGCAGAGAAACACAGAAAATACATGAAGAACACAGAAGAATGAAGAACTTTTGAATGGTAACCAATTGATGTCATGTAAAGGACTTATGTGTCATTTAAACAAACATGTATGTGTGTGCACACAAAAGCACGCTGAGGATACCAGTTGTAGGCTTACCTTCCCTAGTCCTCCTCTTGCGATACATGACTATGGCTCCTATGACCAGCATAACCCCCAAGACGATCAACCCAATGGTGATCAGTAGCACATGTGTCTCTTGAGCGTCGACGTCATCTGTCACGATGAGTAAAGCAGAAAGATGATCAATGTTAGGTTTGTCCAATTCTAAAGGTTTATTAACTTTGTTTAATTTTGCTGACAAGTGTATCACTAAAAAAAGACATCATAGGCCTACTACACTGTATGATGCTCTCTCTTCAAATTACACATCAGAGTTGGCTTAAGCAGAGTTGGCTTGAGAAACTAACTTAATAATAATAATAATATATGCCATTTAGCAGACGCTTTTATCCAAAGCGACTTACAGTCATGTGTGCATACATTCTACGTATGGGTGGTCCCGGGGATCGAACCCACTACCCTGGCGTTACAAGCGCCATGCTCTACCAACTGAGCTACAGAAGGACCAATGTGTCAAAAACTTTTATGTGAATATTTCAAACTTCTATCAGGCATGTCCTTCAACAAGAATCTACTCTCATATTTTCACGCTCCAATAATATATGTTAAGGTTCTCTCATTTGTGTAGAACTCACAATGATGGATATCGCTTAGTGCAGACCTCCCGTTTTTCCACACTGCTCTGCATGCGTAACTACCAGCCGGCATGAAACCTGTGTAGCTTTGGCTGATGCCTTTAGGTAGCCACCTAGGATTGTGCTGTTTGTAGTACCAGTGATAGAAGGCGCCGTTGGGGCAGCTGGAGCATGAGCAGGACAGGCCAGCGGACTCCGAGACAACTGCCTTCATAGGGGGTGCAGAAACAATCAGTTCTTGTTGAGTTGAGTTGAATGTGCTTGGCATTCCTTTGTCCCTTCGCGTAAAGGTGGCTTGACAGCTATATATCCCCTGGTCGGACTCGGTCACATTGTTGATAACATAAGAAGAACTGGAACCGTCTTTTATCGTCTGTTTATCCTTGTAGAATATAGTGTGGCTAATTCGGTCAGTCCCCGACACAACACACCGCAGACTCAGTTTCTCCCCCAAAAGAGCAGGCCCAGGCAATATCATCATCCGTACGACCCGGTCTGGAGGAGAGATAGAAACAGGGAAGGTGGAAGAGAGGAAGAGAAAAAAGGGCATAGTTGCAAAGTGAGAAGGGAGGGATCAGATAAAATAGGGTTATCATTTGATGCAGACATTCTGTATAGTAGCAAAAAAATTGGCTCAGGAACCCATGATAGGTAACTGGGTGGTTAGATTTCACCAGGAGTACTTTTCCCCGGTTAGAGAGTAAGCAGATGACAAATGTCACATATTTATTGAGGACTTGTGGTTGGATATGGTAAAGGTTTGTGTGTGGTTCTGCAACCAAGGAGAGGCATCATGAGCATGTTGCATAGCATAAAAGGTCAAGGTGATTTGGATAAACCTATTGAACCAATACATCTCAAACGCGGTGACTTAATATACTGTACATGAAAAACAGGAAACAAACCTACTTTTAAACTTGGATGCCCACAACTGGAAAGAAACCGAGGAATGGCTTGACAGGATTTAAATACAAACTAGAAAAGTACTGTTCCTGAAGAAAATGTAGTTTATAAAGATGTTAAAGAGTTAGAAATAATTAGGATAGCCTGCAAATGTGAAAGCCGGTTTGGTGTCTAGCTTGAATGGTTCAAAAGTTACTGTTGGTGAGTTATTTTAAGCAAATGGATACCGTAATAATTCATAACGATTTTAAAGAATTTGAATTTAGAATAGCCTATAGCTTTATTGGCAAAGGAGCAGGACCATTTTGGTTAACAAACGTTGTATTTCTATGGTTCTCAATCAATACTATGTTCATTTACACAAAGTTGAAATGCTTATAGTTTAAAAAGTCTAAATAGCATTAAAAATCTAAATACAAGCAATCTAAGTTGGGTCAGTCTGAACATCTAAATGTTGGTTTGGTGTTGATAGGTTAAATGGTGTAGGAGAAGATGCAGCAGGTGAAGAATGGAAACATATTGTTACCATTTAAGTCCGTGGCCCTTTTTTGCCATTGAAATGCATTGGTAGCTAATTTAAATATGGTTGTAGTACAAAAAAATGCTAACAAAAATATTTTCTCAAGTAATCTAAGTTGGAGCAGTCTGCACATTTGGAAGTTGGTTTTGTGTTAAAGGCTTAAATCGTTTAAGCGCTAAATCAAGCCAAATAAATCAAACAATAATTGTGGTGTGCATGCTAAATTGTGAAGTATTTATTGATAGGATAGGATAGCCTGAACATGTGAAAGTGTGTTTGGTGCCTATAGCTTGAATTACAAAATGGAAATATCACATTTTCATAAGTATTCAGACCTTTTACTCAGTACTTTGATGAAGCACCTTTGGCAGCAATTACAGCCTCTCGTCTTCTTGGGTATGACGCTACAAGCTTGGCACACCTGTATTTGGGGAGTTTCTCCCATTCTTCTCTGCAGATCCTCTCAAGCTCTGACAGGTTGGAGGGGGAGAGTTGCTGCACAGCTATTTTCAGGTCTCTCCAGAGATGTTTGATTGGGTTCAAGTCCGGGCTCTGGTTGTGCCACTCAAGGACATTCAAAGACTTGTCCCAAAACCACTCCTGTGTTGTCTTGGCTGTGTGCTCAGGGTCGTTGTCCTGTTGGAAGGTGAAACTTTGCCCCAGTCTGAGTTAAATCTTGGTTTCATCAGACCAGAGAATCCTGTTTCTCATGGTCTGAGAGTTGTTTAGGTGCTTTTTTGGCAAACTCCAAGCGGGCTGTCATGTGCGTTTACCTAGGAGTGGCTTCCGTCTGGCCACTCTACCATAAAGGCCTGATTGGTGGAGTGCTGCAGAGATGGTTGTCCTTTTGGAAGGTTCTCCCAACTTCACAGAGGAACTCTGGAGCTCTGTCAGAGTGACCATTGGGTTCTTGGTTACCTCCTTGACCAAGGCCCTTCTCCCCCGATTGCTCAGTTTGGCAGGGCGGCCAGCTCTAGGAAGAGTCATGGTGGTTCCAAACCTCTTCCATTTAAGAATGATGGAGACCACTGTGTTCTTGGGGACCTTCAATGCTGCAGAAATGTTTTGGTACCCTTCCCCAGATCTGTTCCTTGACACAATCCTGTCTCAGGGCTCTATGGACAATTCCTTCGACCTCATGGCTTGATTTTTTTTCTCTGACATGCACTGTGGGACCATATATAGACAGATGTGTGTCTTTCTAAATCATGTCCAATCAATTGAATTTACCACAGGTGGACTGCAATCAAGTTGTACAAACATCTCAAAGATGATCAATGGAAACAGTATCCACCTGAGCTCAATTTTGAGTCTCATAGCAAGGGTCTGAATATTAATGTAAATAAGTTTCCATGGTTTTTTAAAAATACATTTGCAAAAGATTCTAAAAACCTGTTTTGCTTCGTCATTATGGGGTATTGTGTGTAGGAAATGTTTGTACTTAATCTATTTTAGAATAAGGCTGTAACGTAACAAAAAGTGGAAAAAGTCAAAGCCTGAATACTTTCCGAATGCACTGTACATGTAGGTTAAAGTCCATAAAAGGGAAGAGATCGTTGATCAGACAGAACTCTTAGTCCCACTGTATCTCCATGTTCACAGTCAGTATATAGCTTATAGATACCTACTTGTAGATACCTGAAGAAGTCTGACCTTGGTACAGTATATTCAACTCAGAGCTCAGTTTTTCAACGGATTTTAGAGTACCCTTTTCAAATAATTGATGGACATATTGAAGTTGGACCACCCATACGTAGAATGTATGCACACATGACTGTAAGTCGCTTTGGATAAAAGCGTCTGCTAAATGGCATATATTATTATTATATTATAAGTGTGCTCAGTTTCTAAAACGTCTGTCTAATCATAGTGGCTTAAAACCCTTCATACTGTATGAACAATGGGTGATACAAATGAGATTCCTGTAGGATGGTTGAAAGCGTGTTGCACCTCTTTCCATGATTTATACAGTGTCATGAAGAGGTATTTCCCCCCCTTTTCTCTATTTTTGCATATTATATACTGAATGTTATCAGATCTTCAACCAACACCTAATATTAAAAAGGGAACCTGAGTTAACAAAAAAAGTTATACTTATTTTATTTATTGAATTTATGCAACACCCAATTCCACTGTGTGAAAAAGTAATTGCCCCCTTACACTCAATAACTGGTTGTGCCACCTTCAGCTGCAATGACTGCAACCAAATTGGAAATGAGAACTAAATTGTGAATGAGAACATGTTCTCAACTGGCCTACCTGGTTAAATAAAGGTGAAATATATATATTTTGAAATGCTTCCTTTAGTTGTTGATCAGTCTCTCATGTCGCTGTTGAGGAATTTTGGCTGATGCAGAACTGCTTTAAATCAGTGACATTTGTGTGTTTTTAAGCAATAACTGCTGATTAGACTTGGACTTTGACTAGGCTTTGACTAAAACCTTTTTTTATTTTTAGACATTTTCATGTAGACTCGTGTGTGCCTTTTGGATCATTGTCTTGCTGCATGACCCAGCTCTACTTCAGCTTCAGCTCACAGATGGATGGCCTGATATTCTCCTGTAGAATTATCTGATACAGAGGATCATTCATGGTTCCTTCTATTAAGGCAAGTTGTCCAGGTCCTGAGTCAGCAAAGCATCCCCAAACCATCACACTACCACCACCATGCTTGGCCATTAGTATGAGGTTCTTACTGTGGAATGTAGTGTTTGGTTTTCGCCAGGCATAATGGGACCCATGTCGTCCAAAAGGCGGACTCAAGTTGGCCTAGAAGCACCTGGATGATCATCAAGACTCTTGGAAAAATGTTCTATGAACAGATGAGTCAAAAGTATAGCTTTTTGGATGACATGGGTCTCATTATGCCTGGAGAAAACCAAACACTGCATTCTACAGTGTTGACCAATGGCGCACATATCCAGATTAGTGACCAGAAAGAATTTGTTTTATTTCCTCCAGAACAATAGCTGGCAACGAGCACTGCAGACAGGCTGCCTTCCAAAGTGAATGCGCGATGTAGATAGAACACCCACCCTTTCCAGCAAACTCCACTACATGTAATCCTTATTATTTTGGACTCCAGAGAAGTGACATGACACATCCCTATTTGATATGGGCTGCTAACATTAATGACTTTCGGGGGGGGTTCAAAAAATTTGCAAACCACTGGGATACATGATAGTGGCAGCAAACATAGTAATGGTAAGCTACAGTATTTCTTACAATCTTCTATTTTGACTGGAATTGTGTTGGTCATTGAAAATGTTAGTTTACCTAAAATAGTTTACTCATCAGATTGTGCTGATTTCCCTTCCTATTCTTGTAATAATTGCTCAACAAGTCTGTGACCGTGGTTGCGTAAACATTTTTGTTGTTGTTATTTTTTTTGCTTGAGCACATGCCACCCAAAAGATCCATGCATTGGACTTATTGCTTAAGTATAGGCCTACTTTAACAAATATACACTTTGTCTTTAATTATTGTTAAATTGATGCAACTTCATGCCTTGGCAGCAGCTAATGGGGATCCAGAATAAATACAAATACTGTCAAAAACAAATGTTGGCAACAAGTCATTAGACTATGCCTACAAGTGGCTGCTCTAGTAAGTAATTTGCTATTAGACTATTTCTTGCTTTTGTTTTAATTCATGGCTTGGTCTTCTCATGACAATTGCCTTGTGCCTCCTGGTGAATTCTTCGCAGTTTGGATTTATCACATTTTTAAAAAGTTAACTAGCATTGTGCTGGAGTCCAAAGCATCGTGGGGGACTTTCACACCCAATTTTTTTTGCAGTGGTTTTTCCGAACGATTTATATATTCCCTAGATAACAGACGCCACCATGCCTCCATCTTGGCACTCCCCCACCGTGTAAAAAATATTTTGGAAGCTATAAAAATGCATTTATTTATGTCTACATTTGTTTTTGCCACGTTTATTGTACAGACACGTTAATGTATATGTATTAATTATATTATGTGAGCTAAAATTTTCTTTTAAATGCTAAAGAATAAAAACATTTTCCTTAAAGTAGGTTATATTTAAAAAATAAAATAAAGTACTAATGTTACTGTCCCCACTACTACAAAAAAATACTTATATGTGTAATTTGTAATTGTTTCCTTGAAACATTTAATTGAAATGCTTAAAAATTCCAATCATTCCTGGAGGACTGCTTCTTCTTCTGAGGAGTGCCAATATGGCCGACCGTTAGCTTCAAAGCCTCTCATTGGCCAACACATATAATCCGCAATGCAAGGTTTACATACATAATTTGCCCCCCCCCCCCCTAAATTCTCTTTGTTTGGACCGGTGTGACCAACACACCGCGGTTGGCTCAAAAATTGTGGTCTTGGTCCAATTCCATTTTATACTGTGGTGCAGTTTCCTGCAGGTGAGAACGCAGTCTGGACCAAACACAGGAAAATAACCAGGAGCGCGCAGTATTATTTGTTGTTTGACTGCAAGCATTATTCTACTTCCAACTTCAGTGCGTTCAAGACAACTTGCAACTCCGGAAAACAACGAGCTGGGAAAAATATTTTGAATGGCCATCCAACTCGGAATTCCAAATGGACAATTCTGGCATATTTCTAGAGACTTTCCGACCTGAAGAACAATTAAATCAAAATTTGACCTAACTTTTGTTGTTTAGTTCTCAGTTGTGTTGTGTAAAGAATTGCTATTTCTTATGCAAGTGACCAGCCTACTGCTAAATACATGGCTACAACTCACAGTAAAGCCTGTGGGGTCCCCTACAGGATAGCTCCCACATTACACACATAATCTCCCCTTTGGCCGAACACTGTGTGCCCGAAGAGGATTCTACGATGACGGACAGACAACTGAGCCAATGGCGGAAGACTACAGACTACACCCCAGCTGAACCAATCCAAAGATCCGATCTTCCAGGATCAACCTACTTTCTGTTCTGTATAAATTGTGTGTGTAGCGGTTAACTCGCTCTCTTTTCCTGCTGTTCTGTGCGAGCGAACGGGAGAGCCGTAATTACGCTGTACCAGATATCTTTACTCTGAATAAACTGTCGCTTGTAGTACAATTTTACCACCTTGTCTGAATCGATCCTTAACCGGCTCACCCTTCTACATATCCTATTATCAACAGTTGAAAGCGCCAATAGGCTACAGAATATAGCCTACTTACTTCCCAGTTAGAGCAGCTATTGCGCTGTTTGCTAACGCATGTTGTTGAAGACCAAAGCCAAAGTCATTTTTGGGGGACACAAGTTCTGCTTTTTCATAATCATAGTTTCATTCATTTTTCTCCAATAAACAATGAACTCAACAAACAATAGACTTGCATGACCACGTGGTTTTGTTTAGGCATCTTAGTTCGTTTGACATTTGGCAATGTGAAACGAAATGGAACAAATGAAAAGTAATACAATGTAACAAATAATCGCACTCTGATTCGAACTATAGCTCAGGACTAGGTGTGAAAACGCCCTTGCGTCAAAGCTAGGCCTAGGCTACAACAACTTGGAGGTCTGACACAGAGCCTACTGTAACCATTAACACTTTGCCAAGGAGGCTATAATTCTTCCTAATCGTGGACAGACTAGGTATGTAACATAATGGTATGAGCACTTGACACAATATTTTAGTCCTGGGTTTCTAGGATCGAGATGATCAATTGCCAAAACAGGAATTCGAGAGTTCATATTTATTCCACAATTCCTTTGAAATTATGGAAACATTGCAGCCACCAATGGTTGTTTTACCTGAGGTCTTGATGGTGAGGGGGGTGCTCCTCAGGTTAGTCTCGTCACTACACCAGTAGATGGCGACGTTGTCTTTCAGTTTGCGGGGTTGAAAGGTCAACACTTTGTGATTTTCGGTCGTCAGACTTTTCTGGAGTTTTATTCTTCCTACCCTCCCAGCTTTGTACACCCAACAGCACCATCCCTTCAGATTCTCATCCTCCTCCACCAGCAGCTCCAGGACTACTGAGCCATCTATGTTGATGACTGGCTCCCCTGACTTGATCAACAGAGTGGCAGGTGGAAGGTACTCTGTGATGCAGTCCCAGGTGAGTCCAGAGTAGGTTGTAGTGGAGTGGAAGGTTCAAAAGTAAAGTAAGGGGAGAGATTATTTTTGTGTTAAAGTAAGGGGAGAGGTTGAGCATGAAAACAGCATGTATATGACGCATGCATTTTGAACACAGCAATACCTGTATAAAAAAAGTGTAATAATTGACCAAATGTCTGTACAATATACTATAACATCAAACTCTTGCCATATCTGTTAGTTTATGAATTCTCTGCTTAATTTAAACTACCCACATTTTATGCCACTGAGCTGAAATGATATGTCCATGAGGCTTAGGCATTCGGGAGTTGGCGTGGTATATTTACCTAGAACTGTGATGTTGAAGTTGTCACTCTTCTGTCCATTGTTCTCACACTGATATGAGCCGGAGTTCTTAGCGGAGACAGCCCTTATGCTCCATGTCTTGCTGGCTTGATTTTGATCCTCAACCTTGTTGAAGAACCATTTTACCTTACCTGTGCTGTTGTCACAACTCAGAATTATTGTATCCCCAGAGTAGACTTGCTTGAATGTGAGGACCATGGAAACTGAAAAGAGATACAGGAGAGAGAACCGTTTGAGGAGATGCTTTTTTCTCTTGGTGCAAATAGGAATTCTCACAATATTATGCTTGTCACTGCTGGATACTGTAAATCGGAATGACGGTGAATTTGCCAACTGCAGTCTGAGGTTAGGGTTATGCTGCCACCTAGCGGTAGATTACAAGCATCAGCGTTTGGGACATTGCATTTTAGAAGAGATATGAAAGTTGCTGTAATGGCTAACGCCTTTATCACACTTTCAGAGATATTGTGCCAAATAATGGGCGGAAGCAGAAAGAAGGGGGCCCGGGGGGAGCAGGTGGAGGCTTGGCTGGCGGACTAGGTAAATAGGCGTGTATGGTTTCTGGCTTCAAGTGAAAAATACATATTTTTGGTTGCGTGGTGTTGTAAACGCTGTGTACTTACCCTGGGGTTTGAGCTGACTCTTGACCACAACAGAAAACACTGTAAAAAATAAAAGAAAGTTGTTTTTACATAATTCTGTACGCACTTCCCATTCTCTCGACGCTGTGGTAGCGTTTCACCCGTATCCAGGTGTTAAACTGGGCGGGGTGAGGCGATCTATGATCCAAATGAAAGATAGGCAGAACGGAGACCCCAGAAGCTACCTTTGGTTATGCACATTTGGAATTATCTAATGAAAAATATTGTCCACAATTAACTTTCCTGAGCCAACAACACGAGTAAGCAACAGCAAAGTCAGATAACCCCAGTAGAATAGTTTGGTCAGCTTGTCGTATTCTATGCGAGAAAATAATATTCCTCTCGAGGCACATTCAAATTGCGGGTGCTACACAGGGAGAGAATGCATGCCCCGTCATTGTATAACATTCTTAATGCAGTCGTGGGAAAACACATTTTGAAAGCAGTTTTGATGGCCACTGTTAAAATAGGGTATCACAGAGCTTTCTTTTGTTACTTATTTCTAATTTCCAAAAGATTAGTTAACTGAACCATTTTAGAACCGGGGTTATTAGCAGGGACATGGTTTATGCTAGTTAGTCCACGCCAATGTCGCCAACGGCGTTGAACGTTTAGGTGAGACCGGGTTTAAATGTAACACGGGTCAGCTGTAACAGGTAGGCCTAACATTATATTCATAGTACATGATCCTTGGCTGAGTGACATTGGAACGTTTTTTGGGGACATTCAAGTTATCTGTATGTTGCTAATTAGCAACAAGCTAAAGTTTAGAGTTTGTGATTGCAATGGGGTAAATGCAGATGGAAAACTCGGCCAATGTATATATTGCCACTATCCTGCATCAGTTAGGCTACAGAAGGTGATAAGGCTTATTACTAAATAACACCTGCCTGATAATATGGACCAATATGTTCTTGGGTTTATTTCTGGAGGGGGAAATTATACATTTGATAATTTTATTTTTTAAATGTCACCAGAACTGACCTTCTCATAAGACCTTCTTACTTTGAAATGCACATTTTGTTGCGTTACAAAGGGGGAATGAAATGGATTTAATTGTGATTTATTTCACTTTTCTACACAAAATACTTCATAATGTGTACAGTACCACTCAAATGTTTGGACACACCTACTCATTCCAGATTTTGACTTTACTTTGACTATTTTCTACATTATAGAATAATAGTGAAGACATCACAAATATGAAAAAAACATTTGCTTAACAAATCACATAATGGGTCACATGGACTCACTCTGTGTGCAATAATAAGGGTTAACATGACTACCCCATTTCTGTACCCCACACACTCAATTATCTTTAAGGTCACTCAGTGCAGTACAGAAATTCACGCACATATTCCACCAATAAGACCAGGGAGTTTTTCCAATGCCTCGAGAAGAAGGGCACGGATTGGTAGATGGGTATATCCCTTTGAGCATGGTGAAGTTATTCGTTCGGTTACGGGTGGTATATCAATACACCCATTCACTAGAAAGATACAGGCATCCTTCCTAACTCAGTTGCTGGAGAGGATTTTTCTGAGGCCAATGTTGATTTTAAAACAGTTAAGAAATTGAATGACTGTGATTTAGAGAAAACTGAGGATGGTGATAAAAAATATATATATACAATATAGAACAAAACACACATGACAACCAGAGAGACAACACACAACACTACATAAGGAGAGACCTAAGACAACAACAATGCGAGGCAGCAACCCAGGATAAAATGAAACAGCATGGAGGACAATAACTTAAAACACAAGTCCAAATCTTCACTGGAGCTGCTTACCAAGAAGACGGTTAATATCTATTTCCAGTTTTACTTAAAGCTGCTTGTAAAATCTTATGCAAGATTTTACAAAGCATGATGAATATTTAAAAAAAATGGACAAATATTGTACAATACAGATGTGCAAAGCTCCTGAGACTTACCAAAAAAGGCTCACAGCTGTGATCACTGGCAAAAGTATTTTCCAAAACAATAAAATGTGAAGAAATCCAAGGGGGGTAAATGCTTATTATGGGCTCTGTAAATGTATTTGGCTAATAAAGGTGATTCTGATTCTAATAAATATTGTAACGCTGGTTGTAGTTTAATATATCTTATAGCTCCCCATATTATTGATGCCTTATTTATCCTTTTGTATAGCCATTATCATGTCTTATTCAACAGATTATTCATTTATAAATGTAGTTCTATTTTATAGAGTTTGGAAAATACCCCGTATCCATCTGGTACTAAAATGCGCAACTGTGGACACATGCAGAGTGATAGAATGTTTCTTGTCCAAACGGCAGACTACCTTTTTAAATGGAATGGGTAATTCAGGGCCTAGAAATGAATACTAAATGTAGAATCAACTCCAGAAGTAATTACGAGGCCATTTTAAAGATCAACTTTAAAGGCACTTTATAGAGAGGAACCGGGAGATATGAGTCCTTCCATGATTGGTGTAAGTCATTTATCTCCCCTCTGCTTGTGATGCGCAGATCCACTCATAACCCGCATTCCCCGTGGTTATATCCGTGGGGTGGGCGGGTTAAGGGTCATTAAATCTTGTGTGGATGACGAGCGGGTAGGGGGTGCGGGTTGAATAAAGAGAAAACAATGCATTAAAAATCCATAAATATATAATTATTGTGCAATTCATATCTATAGTCTACATTGAGTGTTTTCTTTCATTTGTATCTGCTTTTAGTGCTTTAGGGCCTAACTACGTGCGTCAAATACACGACAATTGACAAAATACTTCTGGGAACTTGGGCAGAAAAAGTTAACGTCGATCCACTGAGGCAAAAAAGACAATGTCGGAGTTTAATTCAATAAGAGAAAAGCTGTGAAATGTGGAGTTGACAATTAAGAGAAGGGAGGGCCGTAACAGTAGCCTAATGTTTGGGAAATATGTGATGATTTATGAGGCGCTATACACATTTGAGTCAAAAGATGTGGACTTCAAATATGGCGCGTCAAGAGAACTGTATTGTTCAGATGGGTTAAATGGAATAGTAGCTGAAGTTTAATGTGTTTCCATTGCATTTTCAACTCTGGATTTCCCCCCCACTAAAACTGTTGCGATAAATAGCATACTTGCACACTCTGGTTTGGGCACAGGCTCTAGGTTATACGTTGAGAAATTAATAAAAGAAACATCCTTAAAAAACAATTGCCAGCCAATTACCAATCATCATGTCACCAGTATCATTCACATGATAGCCTACCCTCGATATTTATTGAACATTTGCACGAAGCTCATCAACATGCACTTAATCACCATAGGTTCTGAAGTTATGAAATACATTATTAAGTTAATCATAACTTATTCCATCTGCCTATAAACTCTGCATGCTTTTCAATGTCGTGGTAGGCTACAACATCATCGTGTGATTCCAAGCTTACTGCTACATGGTGGTTTTTCTATCAATCATCACGTCACCAGAATAAGACCCTAATAAACTGCATGCTTTCCCAAGTAGTAGTGGTAGGACCGCACAGCATATCCTCGCGTAACTCAAAGTTTACGTTGATATGATGGTTATTGTATCAATATTTGTGCGTTAAGGCTTTTCCACCACCAATTCTCGCATAATACATTTTACAGACCCAAACTGATCCAATACCGAGAAAATTACATGTGAAAACTATTTTTTTAGGTCATTCATGTTAATTAAATGGTTGGATGCAAACCTTGTTACTGACTCATATCCATTTTGCATCTAAACTAGTTATTTTCTCAAAAACCGCAAAAAAACACCATTAAATGCCTTTGAATAGGCGACTGTCATTCACCCTCTTGTCATTTAAAGGTATAATTATTTAATCTTTACATTTGAATTCAACCCAAGGAGTCTACAAATCCACAGAAAAAGTGCACACAATTCACAATTTCAGTTATATAGTATATATTTAGTTATAATACTGTATAACATACATTCTTTTGGGTCATAATATAACAGAAAAACAATTGTATGCAGAGTTGAACAGAGCAGAAGACTGGTAGCACCATTAATTGGTGGAGATAGGGGGCTTACCTGCCAATATCAGGAAAAGGTATATCATACCCATCTCTGATCAGTATGCCTACTTAAGATCTGCACATCAGGGAAATGACTGGGTGACTAACAATGAGAGGACAGTGAATGGAGAATACATATGGGGGCTGTGCTACAGACGGAACAATGTTGAGGAAGTTGAGACTTGGAAGAAACCCAAAATATTTTTTTCTTGATTTATTTTAGGAGAACTGTCATGTTTTGTCTTATATCATCTTGTCATTTTGCTTTTCCTTTTGTTCATTTTCCCCCTGCTGGTCTTTTTAGGTTCGTTCCCCTTTTTCTCTCTCCCTTCCTCTCTCTCTTCTCTCTATCGTTCCGTTCCTGCTCCCAGCTGTTCCTATTCCCCTAATCAATCATGTAGTCTTCCCACACCTGTTCCCTATTCTTTTCCCTGATTAGAGTCCCTATTTCTCTCCTTGTTTTCCGTTCCTGCCCTGTCGGATCCTTGTCTATTGTTCACCGTGCTGTGTCTGTGTATCGCCCTGTCGTGTCGTGTTTCCCTCAGATGCTGCGTGGAGAGCAGGTGTCTGAGTCTGCTAGGTTCAAGTGCCTTCCCGAGGCAACCTGCAGTTCTTGATCGAGTCTCCAGTCTGTTCTCGTCATTACGAGTGGAATTATGTCTTATGTTTGTAGAATTACTTTACTGGATTAAAGACTCTGTTTTCGCCAAGTCGCTTTTGGGTCCTCATTCACCTGCATGACAAGAACACTCCAGAACAAACTTCTGCACATTCACTTTCTTGTTTGTTCCACAGTATTTTCATGAGTCTCTTAACGCAGGGGTTCCTAAACTTTTTCACTCAGGTCCCCCTTCCAGCATTGGGGAACATCCCGCGCCCCCCTGCGCATGTGCGCCACTTCTATTTCTATGGGCACGAGCACTGTTCATGACACAAACTGTTCACACCCCTCTTGTTGGAGGAGATAACATTTTGCAGGTTTAAAGCTAATTCCCTGCTATTATACACATTTTGCAGGTTTAAAGCTAATTCCCTGCTATTATACACATTTTGCAGGTTTAAAGCTAATTCCCTGCTATTATACACATTTTGCCGTGTCTTATATGTATTCATGTGATATTTGAGTGACTCAAACATTACAACAAAATCAATGAGCTGAATAAAAACCTAGCTAAAAAGCATTATCTGACTTGAACTAGTTGATCTGGACATTTCTGAGTTATAAATAGCTCTGAGGTCTGTAATGACTGACATGACAAGAGAAACTGCTGGTGCACTACCCAATTCATTATATACTCTTTGAAATGTATTATATACACCCATTGATTATTGAAGATTACATACTGGGTGGTTTGAGCCCTGAATGCTGATTGGTTGGCAGCCGTGCTATATCAGACCTTATACCACAGGTATGATAAAACATTTATTTTTACTGCTCTAATTACGTTGGTAGCCAGTTTATATTAGCAATAAGGCACCTCGGGGGTTTGTGGTATGTGGCCAATATATTACGGCTAACGTCTGTGTCCACGCACTCCACAATGCGTGGTGCCTGGAAACAGCCCTTAGCCGTGGTATATTGGCCATATTACCACCCCCCTCCATGCCTTATCGCTTAAATGTAACGTATAAATGCCTCATGAACTTAGTTCAACTGTCATACCCCACCAGAACCCAAAATATAAGCTTGTTTTACTTCAATGTTTGTAAACAACATAAATGTAAACAAACACTGTATGGACTCAAACCATGGTTAAACTATACTATATATTTTGATATCATGTATGGTCAGTCCTTGCATCCAGAGCTCTGGCTATGAATTTGAGAGTGGATACATTTCTTTAGCCCTATCCCTTAGCTTTTCACCAAAACGTTGGGGAGCCCACGCTGTTCTGTTTTAAATAATAGTTTCAGTATCTCACGTATGGGACATGACCATTCGGGGAAGTGACCACATGAAGCTCCAATCACCTAAGTGTGGAGACTAGTGGGTAACCCCACTTTTCATCAGGCGCCCCGGTCCTACCTTCTGGAAATGCCCTTCCACATAACACAGGGGGCGATGAAATAACAGAGCCCCATTCATTTTCAATGGAGGGAATTGAAGTGGGCTGGGGGAATGTTGGACGACGCCCATTACTGGCTTGCTTCTCTCGTTTTATACGCCTAATGTTAATTCGTTTATGTCGGCTAAGCTGACCGGTTACACCGCAAGGTAACATGGTCAATGAGGAGGCAAGGTGTTGCAAGAACACAGAGTACTGTGATTTCAGTAAGGAAGGCAGTCCTTCTTCATTCCACCCTTGGTGAGTGTGAGTCCTCAGCCAGTTCCAAATGGAGAACTGGCGCAAATGAGTAGTTCATCCCTGGGCACTGATCACAGTGGGTATACAGGCTTCAGTTTGCTATGACGCAACCAAAGTTTAAAAAAAATGTTTCACTAACTGCCACTCAGCTCAGATACAAGAGGACGTTATATCTCCTCTCTGCTAACCAAAGGGGCAATCATAATAGTACTATGAGGAGAGAGCATACAGGCCCTACTCCCAGTTCTTCCTGTTCCCCAGAGAAAAGGGGGGAGGGGAGAGACGCATTACAGCAAGTGGTACGAGACATAGCAGCTCTTGTAGCCCTTCTCATTGAACTGGGGTTCAAGATCATCCTGACAAAGCTGTTCAGTGCCCATGCAAATAAAATAATATCTGGGACTCAGATTAAATAATTGTTCTTTCCAGCTGTCTATTGAACTAGAAGGGAACCGTCAGTACGGTGGATACCCACTATATTTACTGTTACCTTAAGACGTTGGTGGGCGGACGGTATTTCACAGTGCTCTCACACCCACAGTGCTCTCACACCCTTCTTTTCAATCCTGTGTTTGGTTCACGCACTCGGGCTACTACCCTCTCTGCTCCCCTTCACAGGTACAAGCAGTGAGGGACACATCAGCTCTTGCAGCCCCTCCACCACAGGAGACGAGCCAAAGCTGACCAAATACGTATAGCTGTTCTCCTATCCAGGAATAGGAAGTCTGGATTCCAGTGTCTTCCTTTTTCCTTTTCGGGTTGCACTAACGGACGGATGATCGCTACATCTGCTGATCAAATGCTGCTATTGCCAGCAGCTTGCCCGGCTTTCTTCCAGAACGGAACCCTACCTTGTGCCTGGTACCGGCAGGACGTTGTTCCATTCAGGGGACGTGGGTTCCAAAGGGGTGCCTCCCTAGTTTGGGTAGGGGGGCAGGTCCCCTCTCTCATCAAATGTCTGTCCCCATGGGATAGCGGAGGTTCATTATGTTGGCACATGTATGCTACCCCGGTGAGGCTTGAGGGTCCCTTTGCTATTGTGGTCATGGCCAATCAATGGCAACACTTGTGGCATCTCTGTCAGGAGATTTGTAATGCGGCACTTTAGTTACCCCTCATAGGTTACGAGGCTTTTAACGTACGGATATCGTTGCACCTGCTCAGCGCAAACAATCCTTAGTTTGGGGCATCGGATGGATGAGCCTGCCAGGACTATCTGGAGTGCATATGAGCGATAGGGGAACGCGGTGAGATACCGAAACAATTCTTTGAAAGAGAACTTAAAGTTACTCGCGTAACCGCAATTCTCTGATAAAATGAGTGAGGTATCTCACCGCGTTCCCCTTCTCGCTAGAAGCGTAAGGAGAAATACATATGGTTGAGAATGTCAGAGAGCGGGACCGTGGCGCCTCGTAGTGGGGTTCCCACACCTGTCACATACTGTACGTTCTACCCAAAATTCACAAGAGGAAGACATCACCTATACCAGGCAGGCCCATTGTGAGTAATAATGGATCTCTGACAGAGAGACCCCCAAACGTGAAAAATCTAGTAAAAAAAAAAGTTATGCAATAAAATTACACAATAATGACACTATATACAGGGGGTTCCGGTACCGAGTCAATGTGCGGGGGGGTACAGGTTAGTTGAGGTCATTTGTAGGTAGGGGTAATGTGACTATGCATAGATAATAAACTGCGAGTAGCACCAGTGTAAAAACAAAGGTTTAAAAAACAAAGGTGGGGGTGTCAATGCAAATTGTCCGGGTGGCCATTTGATTAATTGTTCAGCATTCTTATGGCTTGGGGGTAGAAGCTGTTAAGAAGCCTTTTGGACCTAGACTTGGTGCTCCGGTACCACTTGCCGTGCGGTAGCAGAAACAACAGTCTATGACTTGGGTGACTGGAGTCTTTGACCATTTTTTGGGCCTTCCTCTGACACCGCCTAGTATATAAATCATGGATTGCAGGAAGCTTGGCCCAGTGATGTACTGGGCCGTACGCACTACCCTCTGTAGCGCCTTACGGTCAGATGCCGAGCAGTTGCCATTTAGCTTAGTTATGAGCTTTGTGGGCACTATGGTGTTGAACGCTGAGCTGTAGTCAATTAACAGCATTCTCACATAGGTGTTCCCTTTGTCCAGATTACTTTTGTCCACTTAATGGCTACTGACGTGAGTGCTATGAGGCGGTAGTCATTTAGGCAGGTTACCTTTGCTTTCTTGGGCACAGGGAATATACAATCCGTCTGGCCCCGCAGCCTTGTGAATGTTGACCTGTTTAAAGGTCTTGCTTACATCGGCTACAGAGGGTGATCACACAGTTGTCCGGAACAGCTGGTGGTCTCATGCACGCTTCAGTGTTGCTTGCCTCGAAGCAAGTATAAAAGGCATTTAGCCCATCTGGTACGCTCATGTCACTTGGCAACTCGGTTTTTCTTTGTTGTCCGTAATAGTTAGCAAGCCCTGCCACGAGCATCAGAGCCGATGTAGTAGGATTCAATCTTAGTCCTGTATTGACTTTTTCCCTATTTGATGGTTTAGTCGGAGGGCATAGCGGGTTTTCTTATAAGGATCCGGATTAGTGTCCCGCTCCTTGAAGGCAGCTGCTCTAACCTTTAGCTCGGTGCGGATGTTTTCTGTAATCCATGGATTCTGGTTGGGATATGTACGTTCGGTCACTGTGGGGACGACGTCCTCACTGCACTTACTGATGAAGCCGGTGACTGAGGTGGTATACTCCTCAATGCCATTGGATGAATACTGGAACATATTCCAGTCTGTGCTAGCAAAGCAGTCCCATAGGGAAAGAGGTATACCTAGTCAGTTGTCCAACTGAATGTATCTTCCACATTTAACCCAACCCCTCTGAATCAGAGAGGTGCAGGGGGCTGCCATAATCAACATCCACTTCTTCAGTGCCTAGGAAACAGTGGATTAACTGCCTTGCTCAAGGGAAGAACAACAGATGTTTACCTTGTCAGCTCAGGGATTCGATCCAGCAAACTTGCGGTTACTGGCCCAACGCTCAAAACACTTGGCTACCTGCATAGCGTAGCATCCGTGTCATCTGACTACTTCCGTATTGAGCGAGTCATGGGTTTTTCCTGCTTTAGGTTTTGCTTGTAAGCAGGAATCAGGAGGATAGAATTATGGTCAGATTTGCCAAATGGAGGGTGAGGGAGAGCTTTGTACGTGTCTCTGTGTGTGGAGTAAAGGTGGTCTAGAGTTGTTTTTTCCCTCTGGTTGTACATGTGACATGCTGGTAAAACTTATTTAAGTTTTCTGGCATTAAATAGACACACACCCCCACCTGTCTGCTTACCGGACGGAGCTGTTCTTTCCTGCCGATGCACGGAAAACCCAGCCAACTGTATCTGTCGTCGTTCAGCCAAGACTCTGAGAGAATCTGAGAGAAAGATATTACTGTTTTTAATGTCCCTTTGGTAGGATAGTCTCGAACGGTGGTCAACCAGTTTATTCTCCAGTGATTGCACGTTGGCCAAAAGAACGGATGGTAGAGGGGGGTTACCCGATCGCAGACTAATTCTCAGAGCGAACCCTGATCTGTGCCCCTTTTCGTCTTTTCTTTATGCGAATGACGGTGATTTGGGACTTATTTGTCCATTATGAGGTGAGTAATCGCTTTTCTGATTTCCAGAAGCTTTTTCCGGTCGTAAGAGATGGTAGCAGCAACATCAAATCTAATGTTATTGGTCACATACACATATTAAGCAGATGTTATTGCGGGTGTAGCGAAATGCTTGTGTTTCTAGCTCCAACAGTGCAGTAGTATCTAGCAATTCACAACAATACACACAAATATAAAAGTAAAAGAATGGAAATAAGAAACATATAAATATTAGATTGAGCAATAATGTACAAAATAAGTTCCAAACAATTTGAAAAAAGAAACACACAAAATAGCACGATTGGTCAGGAGCTCATAAAACGGCAGTCATCCCCTCTAGCGCCATTATCTAGCCAAACATTTCTAGCCTGTCTATCTATGTGTAACAGGGTTGACGTGTTATGCTCGACCTTCTCAGTTTTCCACCACAAAACACCAGAAAATGTCCAAAAAGAGTAGTAGCGGTGCGTGGTTAAAATCTTCTGGGAAGCATCCCCTAAAAAAATTGTGTGCTCTATAACCTGTTATATTTTGTGATCGGAGGAAACACCATACACCTGGTGACCGTGTCAGCATGCATGCACCTTACCCACCACAGGAGTCCCTACAGCACGATTTGACAAGGATATCCCAGCCGGCCAAACCCTCCCCAAACTCAGACGACACTGGGCCAATTGTGCGTTGCCTCATGGTTCTCCCGGGAGCAGCTGGTACAGGTCTCGAACTAGCATCTGTAGCAACACAGTTTGCACTGCAATGCAGTGTCTTAGACCACTGCACCAATTGGGAGTCAACAAAGTTTTAAATTAATGCCTATCAATTGCCTTGCACAAAGTATCAAAATACTAAAATACTACACAGGACTCTTAATGAATTTAATTGAAATGTTAATTGTATTTTATGATCACAGAAACAATGAGAAAATATGGACAAATAAATAATTAAATGTTAATTATATAAATCAGCCCGTGTAATCATCTGCCAGAGACTAGCCTCAATCGGCCCGAGCCCAAATTAATACTTTTGGGCCAGATAACTCACACCGGAATCGACCCAAGTGGGGCAAAAAAGTATTTAGTCAGCCACCAATTGTGCAAGTTCTCCTACTTAAAAAGATGAGAGAGGCCTGCAAATTTCATCATAGGTACACTTCAACTGTGACAGACAAAATGAGAAAAAAAATCCAGAAAATCACATTGTAGGATTTTTAATGAATTTATTTGCATATTATGGTGGAAAATAAGTATTTGGTCACCTACAAACAAGCAAGATTTCTGGCTCTCACAGATCTGTAACTTCTTCTTTAAGAGGCTCCTCTGTCCTCCACTTGTTACCTGTATTAATGGCACCTGTTTGAACTTGTTATCAGTATAAAAGACACCTGTCCACAACCTCAAACAGTCACACTCCAAACTCCACTATGGCCAAGACCAAAGAGCTGTCAAAGGACACCAGAAACAAAATTGTAGACCTGCACCAGGCCGGGAAGACTGATTCTGCAATAGGTAAGCAGCTTGGTTTGAAGAAATCAACTGTGGGAGCAATTATTAGGAAATGGAAGACATACAAGACCACTGATAATCTCCCTCGATCTGGGGCTCCACGCAAGATCTCACCCCGTGGGGTCAAAATGATAACAAGAACGGTGAGCAAAAATCCCAGAACCACACGGGGGGACCTAGTGAATGACCTGCAGAGAGCTGGGACCAAAGTAACAAAGCCTACCATCAGTAACACACTACGCCGCCAGGGACTCAAATCCTGCAGTGCCAGACGTGTCCCCCTGCTTAAGCCAGTACATGTTCAGGCCTGTCTGAAGTTTGCTAGAGAGCATTTGGATAATCCAGAAGAAGATTGGGAGAATGTCATATGGTCAGATGAAACCAAAATATAACTTTTTGGTAAAAACTCAACTCGTCGTGTTTGGAGGACAAAGAATGCTGAGTTGCATCCAAAGAACACCATACCTACTGTGAAGCATGGGGGTGAAAACATCATGCTTTGGGGCTGTTTTTCTGCCAAGGGACCAGGACGACTGATCCGTGTAAAGGAAAGAATGTATGGGGCCATGTATCGTGAGATTTTGAGTGAAAACATCCCTCCTAGCCAGTCTCCAGATCTCAACCCCATCGAAAATCTTTGGAGGGAGTTGAAAGTCTGTGTTGTCCAGCAACAGCCCCAAAACATCACTGCTCTAGAGGAGATCTGCATGGAGGAATGGGACAAAATACCAGCAACAGTGTGTGAAAACCTGGTGAAGACTTACAGAAAACGTTTGACCTCTGTCATTGCCAACAAAGGGTATATAACAAAGTATTGAGATAAACTTTTGTTATTGACCAAATACTTATTTTCCACCATAATTTGCAAATCAATTCATAAAAAATTCTACAATGTGATTTTCTGGATTTTTTTTCTTCTAATTTTGTCTGTCATAGTTGAAGTGTACCTGTGATGTAAATTACAGGCCTCTCATCTTTTTAAGTGGGAGAACTTGCACAATTGCTTTTTTGCGCTACTGCACAATTACTTTTTTGCCCCACTGTATATGTAAATGTAGTATTTCAGATTTAATTTTTTAATTTAAAAAAAAATCATTTTATTATTGTCATTAAGGGGTATTGTGTGTAGATTGATGAGGGAAGAATACATTTAATACATTTTATAAGAAGACTGTAACATAAACAACTTTGGAAAAAGTCAAGGGGTCTGAATACTTTCCTAATGCACTGTATTTCCACGTGTTTGTGATTGATGATGTACAGTTGAAGTCGAAAGTTTACATACACTTAGGTTGGCGTCATTAAAACTCGCTTTTCATCCACTCCACAATTTTCTTGTTAACAAACTATAGTTTTGGCAAGTCGGTTAGGACATCTACTTTATGCATAACACAAGTAACTTTTCCCCAAAAAATGTACAGACAGATTATTTCACTTATAATTCACTGTATCACAATTCCATTGGGTCAGAAGTTTACATACACTAAGTTGACTGTGCCTTGGAAAATTCCAGAAAATGTCATGGCTTTAGAAGCTTCTGATAGGCTAATTGACATCATGTGAGTCAATTGGAGGTGTACCTGTGGATGTATTTCAAGGCCTACCTTCAGTGCCTCTTTGCTTGACATCATGGGAAAATCTAATTAAATCAGCCAAGACCCCA
Organism: Oncorhynchus gorbuscha; assembly: GCF_021184085.1. Taxonomy (NCBI): domain Eukaryota; kingdom Metazoa; phylum Chordata; class Actinopteri; order Salmoniformes; family Salmonidae; genus Oncorhynchus; species Oncorhynchus gorbuscha. The sequence goes on from NC_060183.1 coordinate 23,458,865, forward strand.
GAAAAATAATTGTAGACCTCCACAAGTCTGGTTCATCCTTGGGAGCAATTTCCAAATGCCTGAAGGTACCACTTTCATCTGTACAAACAATAGTACGCTAGTATAAACACCATGGGACCACGCAGCCGTCATACCGCTCAGGAAGGAGACGTGTTCTGTCTCCTAGAGATGAACGTACTTTGGTGTGAAAAGTGCAAATCAATCCCAGAACAACAGCAAAGGACCTTTTGAAGATCCTGTAGGAAACAGGTACAAAAGTATCTATATCCACAGTAAGATGCGTCTTATATCGACATAACAGGAAAGGCCACTCAACAAGGAAGAAGCCACTGCTCCAAAACCGCCATAAAAAGCCAGACTACAGTTTGCAACTGCACATGGGGACAAAGCTCATACTTTTTGGAGAAATGTCCTCTGGTCTGATGAAACAAAAATAGAACTAATGACCATCGTTATGTTTGGAGGAAAAAGGTGGAGGCTTGCAAGCCGAAGAACACCATCCCAAACGTGAAGCACGGGGGTGGCAGCATTGTGTTGTGGGGGTGCTTTGCTGCAGGAGGGACTGGTGCACTTCACAAAATAGATGGCTTCATGAGGAAGGAAAATTATGTGGATATATTGAGGCAACATCTCAAGACATCAGTCAGGAAGATAAAGCTTGGTCACAAATGGGTCTTCCAAATGGACAATGACCCCAAGCATACTTCCAAAGTTGTGGCAAAAATGGTTTAAGTACAACAAAGTCAAGGTATTGGAGTGGCCATCACAAAGCCCTGACCTCCATCCTATAGAAAATGTGTGAGCAGAACTGAAAAAATGTGTGCAAGCAAGGAGGCCTACAAACCTGACTCAGTTACATCAGCTCTGTCAGGAGGAATGGGCCAAAATTCACATGAACTTATTGTGGGAAGCTTGTGGAAAGCTACCCAAAACATTTGACCCAAGTTAAACAATTTAAAGGCAATGCTACAAAATACTAAAATAAAATACTTGAGTGTATGTAAACTTCTGACCCACTGGGAATGTGATGAAAGAAATAAAAGCTGAAATAAATCATTCACTCTATTATTCTGACACTTCACATTCTTAAAATAAAGTGGTGATGCTAACTGACCTAAAACAGGGAATTGTTACTAGGATTAAATGTCAGGAATTGTGAAAAACTGAGTTTAAATGTATTTGGCTAAGGTGTATGTAAACTTCCGACTTCAACTGTATATGTGACTGATTGCTTTTTGTATTGTTGGATTAGGGGAAAACATTGAACATTGAGATACTGAAGACATGATAGATCAGAAGCATAGTATACAAAGGAGTGAAAGAGACTGGCTTTTATGTCAGAAGTGAATGGTTCTCTGTAGAAAGACAGATGGCTTTTGAATGTGTTGGGTGGACAGGTGGAAGTCAACAGATTGCTATAAGGGAAGCAGATGGACAGGAGGGGTTGAGGTCAGCCGGTCAGGTCAGATCCCCTGAAGGGAGAAATGATGGTTTATTATCCTATTACCCTCTTCTTGTCGAACCTTAAGATGTAAGGATTGGAGAGAAAGAGGAGTGCCTAAAGTGGAGTATATATATTTGTGATGGTGGAAACATGCTTTTGTCTGAATACAGCTGTGTCGACCCTTTGGGAATTTAACTTGATTAAGCTTCTCTAGTGTCCGTGAGTTATTTACTCTGAAAAAGTAGAACCTAACAGTATGACATGATCACTTTTGACACCAAAAGACAATCCTGAGCTAAGCTGTCCACCTACCAGACACCTAATTTCCAGCCTCATAATTCATCCTTTTTTAAAGGACACTACTATCTTGTTGACGTGGTCCAATACACTTTCTGTCTGTCTACGAAAGACGTGTGATAGGAGCTTCCTGTGATCCCCTCCCCGAAGGTCCATGTCCCATATGTGAGATTACACACTCATATTATCAGAGAATCGGGGTTATGCAAGTAACTTGAAGTTATTTGATGAACTGCAGATTTCCCCATTAAAACAAAGTTTAGGTCATGAGGTATTTGTCAAAACCTCTGTTTATTTATACAATTGGAGTGCACCAAACCGACTTGTGTTGTATCGTAGAGACATACTCAGCTCTGCTCAGTATAAATTTGGGTTCAGTTGTAACCCTGTACTGCTCAAGTATGTGATGTTTTCTCTGGTTCAGCCAGAGATACTAATATCAATAGTGGGAAATGACTGTACTGATAGTTATTTAGGATAACTTGTTGTGCAGTAATTTCTTCTGCCTATAGAGCGTGTCTCTTTGTCTTAGTGTGAAGTTACTTCATTGGGTTGCAACATGACATGTGGTATTATTTTGAAGCTGTACTTCCCCTGTTTAGCAAGTCAATTCATTGCTTGGCAGTTCTGACACATCCTATTTTCTGTGAACTGATGACTAATCATGTAGAGCGAAAGAGACCAAATTAAAATCGAGTTAAAGTAATAATTCAAATGTAATCCGTTTAAGAAATAGTAATGACCATTTGAAAAATCTGGTCAAATGCTGGAGCAAAAGGTCAGGATTACAGGGGACTTGTCTCTGCCAACATTTGTCGATGTCAACAGGGTGTAATAGACATTTGTCTGTCTACCCCAGGGGTTCTCAAAGTGATGTCCAAGGTACTTGCAGGCGGTCAGCAGACAGATCTCAACATTTATTTTTAATAATATATTTTTTAATATATATATTTTTTAGATTAATATTACTAACAATAGATTAAACACATTTTGGACAAGGGATATGTGGAATAAGTTTAGGGGCTGTAATACAATACAATGTATTATTATTAATCTACAATTGATGTTTTTAAACCCTGGGCAACATGGGCCTGGGAGGCAAACCAATTATAGTTCATGATTGCTTCCATGAGCTTTGCAACACCAAAGAGTGGTAGTCATTTTACTAAAAGTGGAACACTTGATATGGTTGTGCATCACAGACAGGCAATATATTTTGTCTGATGGTCAACCAGAGGCTGAGGAGACGTGTTTTCAATGTGGTGACAAAAATTGACTGTGAATAGCTTTTCGCTTCCTGTACATTTCTGAGAAGAACAACATCTTTAAAAAATGCATTGTGAAAGTGGGAATCAGATGTCCTGTAGATAAATTGCAATGCAGTCTTCTTGAAAGAGGAAACAGTGGCCAAACCTCGAGCTTTTTTAAACATTTTATTTCACCTTTATTTAACCAGGTAGGCTAGTTGAGAACAAGTTCTCATTTACAACTGCGACCTGGCCAAGATAAAGCAAAGCAGTGTGAACAGACAACAACACAGAGTTACACATGGAGGAAACAATAAACAAGTCAATAACACAGTAGAAAAAGAAAGAAAGTCTATATACATTGTGTGCAAAAGGCATGAGGAGGTAGGCGAATAATTACAATTTAGAAGATTAACACTGGAGTGATAAATGATCAGATGGTCATGTGCAGGTAGAGATACTGGTGTGCAAAAGAGCAGAAAAGTAAATAAATAAAAACAGTATGGGGATGAGGTAGGTGAATTGGGTGGGCTATTTACCGAGGGACTATGTACAGCTGCAGCGATCGGTTAGCTGCTCAGATAGCAGATGTTTAAAGTTCGTGAGGGGGATAAATGTCACTTGACATTAACCTTCAAGGAAATCAAATTAGCATAATAAAAACATCTCCATAAATATCTGTCAGTTTATGCAAGAGATATCATTTTTTTTGCATTGGATGCATCTCAATCCACTGCATCTGCCAATTTTGCAAACGATGGTGTTCTCCATTTTGCTCTACGACCCCCACAAGCGTCTTGGGACTCGTAGGTACAACTGATCTGACAACTTCTGTCAGTAGCGTCCAAGCAGTTTGGGCTTCACACCAATATGACCCCTCTGTGGAAAGGTGTTTTGCACAAGGACGCCTACAGGCCTCACAAGACTCGTCTGAAAGTCCCCCTCTACCAGTTACAAAAATAAATGGAAGTATATATGGAGACTGTTCAGTTCCGAAAATAAGGAGTTAAATATATATATTTTTTTACATGTTTCCTGATCTTTCTTATATCTCTCAAACTTCCTTTAGATTTTTTGGGGGGGGACTGTCTGTTGTTCCATGTAATGAATCTGTTATTCAGTGTGTCTGTATGGGCGAATAGCAGTAAGGTCAAATAAAAATTGTCATGACATTTTTATATATATTTCTTGGGGGATACTTCAAGGAGTCTTAAAATTCCAAAATAAAATAGCTAATGGTCCTTGGTATGACCTTCTTAAAACAATTCCATATAACTTAGTAGAACCCCCCTCCCGCGGCGTAGACAAGTCTTATTCTGTAGAGCAGGGCCCCCAAGCTTTCTAAGCAAAATAAAAAAACTTCTATTAAAAAAAAGATTGTGAAAACAGATCCAAGTGACTTGAATTCAAGAAATCGGTTCCCAAATATTCTCACACATGTTAGTGAGACGTGATCAAGTAGAAGTGAGAGCAAGGTTTTAAATGATTATGTTTTAATCAAACATTATCTCTGTTTGGGCTTCTTATTGTCAATTTGGATTCTACAAATTATTTGTAATTATGCCCCCCCAGACAAGTAGGACAGATTTTTACTTGTCCAAAAGCTCAAGTCACTTAAATTGAAAATGGTCTGTTAATAATACTATGGGCCAAAAAGGTGACTGAAAAATTGTGTTGCATGATGCAAGGAACCACTTCACAAAAGAAATGTCATTCTGATCCCATGCATTATATCTCCTGCCATTGTGACCTTTGAGCAAGGCACTTAACCCCCAACAAAGTCAAATGCTGCACTGATGTGGTCAACCCTCCATCTGGAGAGCTACTGGGTGTGCGGACAGTTGATCCAACCGTGCTCAAACACAGTCAGCTTTATCAAGCTCCTGTCGAGCAGCTGATTTTTTTTTACAATGTGGTGTGTTTCGATTAGAAATGGAGCATAAGCCTGCACACCCAGTAGCTCTCCTGGACTGTCCTGGAGGATGGTTAAGCACCCTGCAACATTACAATTACAACCAAATACTTGTTTATGTCTTTATAAAAAAAATCCCTAATTCAAGGAACCAGGGATCAAAAGGCTAAGGTGGGTGACTTCAAAGCAAGGTAGCTAACCAAGACATGTTTATCTATTTGTATGGCTAAAATATTCAGTTTTCAGGGGAGATCTTGGTAGCATAGGTGTTACTTGTCAGGTGTCAGAATCATTTCTGAACAGCTAATTTTGAGAGCTTGAGAAACGGTTTTACAACCAGAGTATGCAGCATTGGATTCATCAACTGAGCACCCCTATCAACTGCGTGTCGGGCATTTGAGTCCGTTTGCAGTTATACACAAGTGCCAGTGGAAAGTTTTTTTTAGGACATTGGACATGACAATGAAATGAGCACATGCCAATAGCTACAGTGAGCTCCAAAAGTATTGGGACAGTGACAATTTTGGGGGGTTTCGGCTACCTCTAGCTTTTGACTCTGCAACTTTGTTGGATGCATTTGTTGTGTGTTTTGGTTGCGTTTCAGATTATTTTGTGCCCAATAGAAATGAATGGCAAATAATGTATTGCCATTTTACTGTTATTGTAAATAAGAATAGAATAATTTTCGAAACACTTCTACATTCATGTGAATGCAACCATCATTTTTGATAATCCTGAATGAATCATGAATAACGATGAGTGAGAAAGCTACAGACACACAAATATCATACCCCCAAGACATGCTAACCTCTTACAATTACAATAACAAGGGAGGTTAGCATATTACCTCAGTGTGCGCAACACATCGCATCCAGAAGACATTTTGATCCAATTCTGATTGAGTAGCTTTATTGTTTGATATTGTTATTCTTGCGGTATTATTCTTACTTGTCCATTCGCATTCGGACAACATAAATCTACAATCTGCTTGTCCAACGATTTGTTTTACTTGCCCCAGGCAAGTGGACAAGCTTAAATGTCGAGCTCTGAAACCCTACAGGTGCCAGGCCCTTAGTACACATCCACTAACAAGTATTTACCACTGTACTGCAGATATCAGGAATTGAGTGACTTACAGTAAGTGCCTGTAAGCTTCATGACATATTACTCCAGTCTAATTTATCACAGGCAGCTTATCTTCTTTCAATGACTTATAACCGCCACTAAAGTTCATCACTGTGTTTTTCTTCACTAAATATGTTGTATACTTAGCCTACATTACATACATACACCAGATGGCCTTGTGATTTGAGGTCAAAGGTGAGTGTAGAAATTATTAAACTGGACTGATTTATTTTTTTTGCGCTCCTTTGTCACTGCAGAAATGCCATTAAACCGTATGGTGGCAATTGCTTCCATAGTATTTGTTTGCAATGAATGGATAGATAGCAAGTTACAATATACAAATGCATTTGTATTCTCCCAGTGTAATGAAAGCCTTTTAAAAAAAAAATTATTTGCTTGAGCTATTCATACAACAGTATATAAGCTCACCCTTCCTTTCATCCTAATCATTAAATCATTTTTCTCCTCTCCCTTTACACACACACACACACACACACACACACACACACACACACACACACACACACACACACACACACACACACACACACACACACACACACACACACACACACACACACACACACACACACACACACACACACACACACACACACACACACACACACACACACACACACACACACACACACACACACACACACCACAGATACCCACACAATCCCTGCTCTCTCCTCTGCCTGCCCATGACCCACTTCTTCTCCTTCCCATTGGCATGCGAAGGGTTAACTCAGAAGGCAAGAGGAAAGCTTGTTTCTCAGAATCAGGACATAGGATACAGTAACACTAGATAGAGAGCCAATGTAGGACTGGAGTGTAGTGTGTTAAATAGACATAGACATAGATAGAGAGCCAATGTAGGACTGGAGTGTATTGTGTTAAATAGACATAGACATAGATAGAGAGCCAATGTAGGACTGGAGTGTAGTGTGTTAAATAGACATAGACATAGATAGAGAGCCAATGTAGGACTGGAGTGTATTGTGTTAAATAGAACAGACACGCCATCTCAGGCCCAGAGAACAGTGAAGCAGAGAGCCCTTATGAGGGCCCTTACCGTATATGTACTGAAACAGTACTACAGAGGCTGGAGATGGCAGGTTCAGTGGTAGATGTATACCGGAGGGGGGGGCATACTGTCATGAGAGAAGAGAGAATGTATGTGAGAGAAGGTTGGAGGCAGGGAGAGAGAATTGCAAGGGACAAGGAGAAGGAGAGTGTGTGTGAGGGAGGTAGAATATTGATGCAGAATGTACAATACAATATAGCTTAATTCACTCCCATGGGGAATTCATAACTGGGCTGCAGCAGATGGGCCACACACACACACACACACACACACACACACACACACACACACACACACACACACACACACACACACACACACACACACACACACACACACACACACACACACACACACACACACACACACACACACACACACACACACACACACACACACACACACACACACACACACACATAGTAGTTGCGAACATATCTAAAGAAACACATTAGAATGAAAAACGTAGGATTACTGAAGTTAAACGTCCTATATGCTCTGTTGCTTAAGTGCCATCAATTAAAGGCCTTGAGACAGCAATCCTCAGATGTATCCTTTTAACGAGCGTTCGACTGTTGTTTACTGTAACTGGTGTAACAGCCTGCCAGAGCAACACTCACTCAATAAGATGGTGCAACACAACAAAATAGCTGTTCCTTCCATCTGACACTGCAATCCTTTCATATTACATAGGACAGCTCCTAGAGCAGGGGTAGGCAACTAGATTCAACCGTGGACAGAAACTAATAATAATAATTTGTACACTGCAAATTGACCATAAGCCCAAAAATAGATTGTATTGGAAAATAACTATCATGGCATACCTTGATTACATTGAGACATAGTCACATCTATTTTTTATTTTTTTTAACGTGGGAAAACTTGGGAACAGTTAACTTTTTTTGTGTGAATTCCTGGTGATTTTAGTATTTTTTTTATTTTTTTACCAAACACTGAAAACAATTTTGTGGGACAGTTTTGGCCCACGGGTTGCCTGTTGCAAACCCCTAGATGTAGACTAGAAGACAAGCCAGCAAAGCTGGAGCTGGTCAAATTATTCCACTTTAATAACAGCCTTGAAAAACTAGTCCAACACAGAGCCAGATGAAGAGAAATCATCAGTGACCGATACTCCATCCTTCAGAAGTGCCTAATAGTCAGGAAGTACAGAAATGTCCGTCTCCAAAACAAATCGCCCTACAATAATGAGTTACAGAACAAACCTCAACAAGACCCGACAGTCACTTCTTCTCACACTTCTAATCTCAGGCATCATCATAGTCCCACTGTTGTCAGCATATATCTGACAGCGTTTATTAGGATCTTGTATGCTTCTGAAACTCACAAATGCAACCAGAACCCTTTGGAATACATATTACAGGAATACATAGTATTCTTTTTCTGCAGTCAAATGACCAAATCACCCTCTTGTGGCCTCATGGGTGGACTGTTATTCATATTTTTCATGATTAATAAACGCATGTTTTACACAGCCAAATAATACAGTGTTTCTATGTCAAATTATTTAGTTATATTTAATTCTTTTGTGATGTATAAAAAGTGTAATATTGAGATGCAAACTCAAAATGGAATACATTTAAACTCTATATCTGACATGATACAGGTGTGAGGTGTACACTTTTTTTCAAAGTAGATTGGTTTAAAACTACCAAGAAACACTCTGTGTGCCCCGGATTTAGCCCACTGCAGTAAAATATTATTAAGTGAGTCTGTCAGTCAGATTCAGTTGAATATTGGGCCATGATGATCCATAATCAAAATGACCCAGAGAAGGGTTCTTTCCTTTCTCTCAACCTGAGGGAGTTTTTTTTATGCTGCTATTGTCCTGCTTTTCTAGGGCTTCAGGCCACAGGTCTTTAGTGAAGAGCTCTGAGAAGAGATCTGAAAAGCAAAACGTGCCCTTGGAATATGCACGTCATAATGGGTACACAGGGATGAACTGTTGCGTAGACGGATATTTTTCCATTGACCCTCTGTGTTCCTTTCATTTCTCTGTGGATGTGAAACAGTAGGATCACCACAGAACCAAAATCTGTGAACTGATGACTAATCGGGCATAGAGAAATAGACTAAATTCAAAACGAGTTAGGGAAGAATTCATTGTAGTTAGGTAACCAGGTCATTCCACCGACTCAGTGCCTTTTGAGAGGTGTAAACTTGGTTTAAAAAAAACAACACCAACAAAAACATTTCATTTCACCTCATTTGAACATTCTGTCATAAAGAGCATTTGTTCTACTTCATAAAAAACATTTTGGGATTAAGTGGGTTGAAAATATTTCTCAAAGTGATGCAGAGTTGATGGAGGGACACATCAAAATGCTGAATTTTGGCACTACCAGGCCTTTAATCATATCCAAAATATGATTGATTGAATTCTCCATGTGGTCTATATTAAAAGGCACTTAATATATTGTAACAGGCTTTTAAAACTCAATATTGGTGCACAATTTCTACTTAAAATATCAAAGGGAGGCAAAGGCACTCTTGTTGTGGAACGACCCAACAATTACCATTTGTGCAATCTGCAAAATGTTGACGCAGAAGTGCAAGAAAGGTCAGCAAACATCAGATGATTCGACATTTGTAGAATGTAATAATGTCCCAAAACAGACCATGAAAGAAGAAACAAGACTTCCTGTGAAAACAGGGGATTGGGTATACAACCAACAGGTCTAACTGAACTTTTAACTGAAGTAATTTTGGGCTAAGGTTGACTTTTTCATCTATCTTTCATCTTTAATAAATCCATGATTGGGTCTGTGAGCTTTGCAACAGCAAAGTCTGATAGACTTTACACTAAAAGAGGAACACTTGTTATTGTCTTCTGTTACAGACAGGCCATAGATTTTGTTTGATGGCCGACCAGAGAGGCGGAGGAGATGTGGTTTCAATGTGATGATTAAAAAAGACAGTAAATAGCTTTTAGCTTCCTGTGAAATTTTGAGTACTGTGTAGAAATAGCAATGCGTTCATAATGAAAGAGGAACCAGTGGCCAAACGCTACTGGTGTCAGGCCCTTTGTCCACTTCTACTGAAAAGTGTTAACCACTGCACTGCAGATAACCGGAATTGAGTGACTTATAGTTAGTGCCTGTTAGCAAGAGTTTCCTGTCATACAGTCTGTATGACTTATTACCCCAGTCTTTCTATGACATAGACTGACTAGTTGACATAGACTGACCAGTTGACATAGATTGACCAGGTGAAAGCTATGATCCCTTATTGATGTCTGTCTGCTAAATCCACCTCGATCAGTGTAGATTCATTTCATTTAACCTTTATTTCATTAGGCAAGTCAGTTGAGAACAAATTCTTATTTACAATGACAGCCTACCCCAGCCAAACCCTAACCCGGACGACGCTGGGCCAATTGTGCACTGCTCTATGGGACTCCCAATCACGGCCGGTTGTGATACAGCCTGGAATCAAACCAGGGTCTGTAGTGACACCTCTAGCACTGAGATGCAGTGCCTTAGACTTTTAAGCCTTGAGACAATTGAGACACGGAGACGTGGAGTTTTTCCTAGCCACTGTGCTTCTACATCTGCATTGCTTGCTGTTTGGCGTTTAAGGCTGGGTTTCGGTATAAGCACTTTGTGACTGCTGATGTAAAAAGGGCTTTATAATGTTTCCATTTTTAATTTGATTGTGTATTCATAGGGTGAATGGGCCAAGACAAAAGATGTAAGTACCTTTTATAACAGGTTATGGTAGTAGTTGCCTGACGCACCAGTTTGAGTGTGTCAAGAACTGCAACGCAGAATGGTCCACCACCCAAAGGACATCCAGCCAACTTGACACAACCGTGGACGTCAATTGGAGGTCAACATTGGCCAGCATCCCTGTGGAATTCTTTCGACACCTTGTAGAGTCCATGCCCCGACAAATTGAAGCTGTTCTAAGGGGATGCGACTCAATATTAAGATGTTCCTAATGTTTTCTACACTCAGTGCAGAGGTGAACGTTTTTTTTTAATAACTAACACCACACAGCTGATCAAAGCTTGGTGATTAGTTTATTATTTGAATCAGCTGTGTAGTGCTAGGGCAAAAAAACAAAAGACCGAGTTGGGGAAACCCTGATCAGTGTATTGGCCACAGGCAGCTTATCTGGATAAGAGCGTCTGCTAAATGACTTAAATGTAAATGTAAAATGTATCTTCTTTCAGTTACTAATAAACACCACTAGAGTTCACCACAGTGTTGTTATTCACCAAATAAATTGTATGCTAAGCCCAAATTCTTAGATAAACCAGATGGCTTTGTGATTTGAGGTCAAAGTTGAGTGTAGCAATGATCTTTCTGGACTGATATCTTTTTTTGCGCTCCTTTGTCACTGCAGAAATGCCCTTAAACCATATGGTGGCAATTGCTTCCATTTTTGTAATTGTATTATATATTTTCCTTTATTATTTTCCACTAACCCTACCAGCCCTCCCCTAATTGGAGCAAAAATAATGAACAACAACACTCAGGCTTCTACTTCCAGCTTATACATATTATATATGGACACAATCTATTTTACAATAGTTGTATTTTGTTTGTTTTTAATCCTATCCTCCTGCTACACTCAACCCCTCCCATCTATTTCTGAAGATTTCTATTTGCCACGTATTTTTAACTGTGCTCTTTCACAGAAGTTCCGGACCTATATACATTTTACGGACACTGTATATTTGACATGAGTTATCTTGTTATTATCTCCACTCAACTTCTCCCATCTATCTCTGAACAACATCCGTATTGGATTTCTATTAGCCATATTTTTTTCAATTGTGCTGTGATGTTTCACAAAAGTTCTGAAACTTTCTATTCTCATAGTTTCTACAGATTGTAAACTAAATACAATTTATTATTATATTATTGATCGATTGACTATGACTTTTCATAGCTGCAGGTAAATGTTGCAATTATTCAGCCATTCCTGGACCTGCAACCAAAAACAAGCTACATATGGACAGTACCAAAACAAATAATCTAATGATTGTCTCTTCGTAACAAAATCTGCAGAGATGGGATTGTTGTTTCTCCCATATATTTAACTGTGGAAAGGCCACCAGAGGGCAGGCTGGGCTCACGCATAGTAGCCCAACCAGGCATGTGAGTCAATGTGACCAGGGGCAATTAAACACAGTTTACGGTACTAAGGACATATTCTCTTTTCCCTACAAGAGGGAGGAGGGAACCAGCAGAGGGGGGGGGGGGATTAAGATAAACTATCTCTGGAGAATGGCCACCAAGAGAGAGGAGCTGTCCCCGAAGAACCATTAAGACGGTGACAAACCTGTGATTTTTGTTATAGTTTAAAGATAATCGTCTTGTGTTCCTGTTTTCATCTGAAGAAGAAGTGTGTTTTTCCTTGGGAGATTATCATTGATTGTGTTGGAGTGTTTGTATTGACAGAAATCCCTCAATAGAGAACTGTGTTCAATCAAGAAGACCTACTCCTGACTCGTTTATTCCACCTTTCCGCTTTAGATTGACACCAAAATTACTTGGTCCGTTCACATAACATTCTATTTTTAATTGTATTTTTATATAACCTTAATTTACAATGACGGCCTACTGGTTGCAAGAATTTTGTATAATGATGTGAAGTTTTGAATCCAGCGTTATTTTCTGTATCATTTAAAGAACAATGTGGCATGGAATCGATACATCGAATCTCTTCACAACTATTTTGCAATTCATATGGAACAGCTGTGATTTTTTCTGGTCCTTAAATAAAACAGGTATTTTTAAAAATGTATTACAATTTTCTTTAAACAATTTTGGTCTTTAATGCTGGGCCGACAGACAAGTTCCTTACTTTTTCCCCATTTCACTTGCCTCTTCCATTTTTGCGGTAATGCTGCAATTAGTTGGTTGTAATTTTGTGTAGAGCAGACATTTCCATATATTTTTGTTAGCTGCATGTGTGACATAACTCCACCAGTCCTATTTATGATATTATTTACAAAGATTATACCTTTTTTAAGCCTTTATTTATTATTATTATTTTTTTCATCAATTAGTATATCTGAGTTTAACCACAATATTTGTTGTATTATTTGTTCCGTCTTTTCTGGTGGATTAAACTGAAATTGCAACCAACTTTCTATTGCTTAAAAATAGCGATATTTTTTAGATCATTTTCAAATAACGAAAAGTGAGGTAGTAATCTGAATAAAGGTAAAAATGTCATTCTTGAACAGGGGGTGAGACATTCTTCATTTGTTAGAGAACCAGTCGGATTTAAGTATAACTTTTGTATGACTGATGCCTTTAGTGAGAGGTCTAATGCTTTAATATTTAATCATTTCTGCCCTCCGAATTCATATTCATTTTGTCTGGCTTGCCGTTCCAAATAAAATGGAATATCTTTTGCTCATATAATTAAAAGAAAAACAGGTTGCTAGGTGTCACGCCTGCTCCTGCTCTTGCCATCATCATTACGCACACCTGCTTCCCTGGTCACGCGCATCAGCAATTCATTACACTTACCTGGACTCAATCACCTGTGTTATTACCTCCCCTATATCTGTCTGTCCCCCAGCTCTGTTCCCGGATTCAGCATTAATTGTTGTCATGTCGTTTTGTTCGCCCTGTTCTTATGCTGTTCCTGTTCTGTCACTTGTCCGTTCATTAAATGTTCACTCCCTGTACCTGCTTCTCATCTCCAGCGTTGGTTCTTACAGCTAGGTGTAGGGAAGGCCAAAAGCAAATAGGTAAACTGGGATATGACTAAAGACTTAATCAGGGTAATTTTTCCACAAATAGATCGATATTTTCCTTTCCATGGTAGCAAGATCTATTTTTGCTAACTTTCTATTAAAATGTATTGTAGTGACATAATTTCTTTCTTTTGGGATATGTATACAGAGTATGTCCACGTCCACGTCAGACCATTTTATTGGTAAACTACACTGTAATGTAAAAGTTGTATTCTTTAGTGATCCAATACGTAATATAGTACACGTCATAATTTGGTTGTAATCCAGAAAGGTTAGAAAAAGTATCTAGACCCTCTATGAGGCTGGGGAGGGATCCAAATGGTGTAAAAGGAAACATGAATCATCAGAGTACAATGACACCTTTTTGTCTTTAGCCCTGGATTTCTAACTGATAAGAGAATTTTGTTCTCCAGGCACATAACCCAATTTAATTATATTACTCTCAGTCTGCGGACCAGAATTTGTAAGATCCTGGTCGAATGAAACAGACGGAGGCCCAGCTAAATAGTCAAAAAGGTTTATTCATGGGAACGTTCTAAAGTCAAGAATACAAAACAATTCATTTAATACTGACTTCTCACGCCCACACATACGCACAAACATACGCACACACATACACACAAACATACGCACACGCTGTCTGTCTCACTACCCAGCCGACAGAGATAGTGACCTTGTCCTTGAGACGTACTCCCCATTCTCTCCCAAATCTCTAGTCAGGTCGGCACAAAGCTCAGACAGTCTGTGTTTAAAATACCATAAAGAAATATTGTTTAACCCTAATTCTGACCAGGACTACACATGTATTGATTATGGTTTTATACATTCTAATCAATTCCATACAATTCTATGTTTCAGGGCAGAATATTCGAATCATTCAATTAACAGAAAATTCTCACCTATCACTAACCCCTTGATATTATTGTTGGATAAGATTTTGATAGCTAACATTTTGATGGCCATATTAAATAGATATGTCGATAGTGGACAACCTTGTTTTTCTCCTCTTGGCAGTTAAATACTTTCTGAGAGGTAGCCATTATTTACTATTTTACACCTAGGGTTACTATACATAACTTTAACCCATTTTATAAGAGATTCTCCCAAATTGAAATATTCTTTATTTCTTCATCAAAAGCCTTTTCAAAGTCAGCTATGAATACCAGGCCTGGTTTCCCAGGTTTTCATAGTGTTCTATTGTTTCCAGTACTAGTCTTATATTATCTCCAATGTATCAGCCATGTAAAAAAACCTGTCTGAATTTGATGAATAATATCCAACAATACCTTTTCAATTCTATGCATTTTGCTTGATTTCTTTGCATCACACATTGTGATGTAAGGGGCCTCCATTTTTTTAAATGGACTGGATCTTTATATTTACCACTGTGATCCTTTTTCAGTAATAATGAAATCAGATCTTTTTGTTGAGTATCTGATAATCTACATTTTTTTATAGGAGTGGTTAAAACATGCTAATAACAGTCCTCTGAGTATATCAACAAGATTTGGTATACCTCCACTGGTATGTCATCCAGCCCTGGAGTTTTCCCAGACTTAAAGGTTTTGTTTGTGTCAAGAGGTTCCTCCTCTGTAATTTGGCCTTTCTGTTATGCAGGTGAATGAGGACCCAAAAGCGACTTGGCGAAAACAGAGTCTTTAATCCAGTAAAGTAAAAATACAATCAAATAAAACAATTTCCACTCGTAATGACGAGAACCGACTGGAGACTTGATCTTGAACTGCAGGTTGCCTCGGGAAGGCACTTGAACTTAGCAGACTCAGACACCTGCTCACCACGCAGCATCTGAGGGAAACACGACACGACAGGGCGATACACAAACACAGCACGGTGAACAATAGACAAGGATCCGACAGGACAGGAACGGAAAACAAGGGAAGAAATAGGGACTCTAATCAGGGGAAAAGATAAGGAACAGGTGTGGAAAGACTAAATGATTGATTAGGGGAATAGGAACAGCTGGGAGCAGGAACGGAACGATAGAGAGAAGAGAGAGAGGAAGGGAGAGAGAAAAAGGGGAACGAACCTAACAAGACCAGCAGGGGGAAAACGAACAGAGGGAAAAGCAAAATGACAAGACAAAATAAGACAAAACATGACACTTTCTATACAGCTGTTAATTTTACATTATTGTTAGAAAGAAATCCATGCAATTACATTTGGCTAGTGGAGATGGAGGAGACTGAAATGAAAACATATGCTTAAAGTACTTTGCCACCTCTTTCAAAATATAGTTTTGTGAATCAAGGGTGACTCCATTATTTGTAAAAAGTTATGTTGAAGATTTAAAGTAGAATTTTGTCAGGACCCGGTTACGAACCCGGGTCTCCGGAGTGAGAAACAGTCACTTAACCAACTGAGCCACGAATAGTCGGCAGAACCCAGAAGATGAGGCAGACACAGCAGTACTTGAGACGGTGTATTTAATGAAGTAAAAACTGAAGTTCTTCAGGAAAACATGTAACTCCACAACCTCAAAAGGAATTCCACAAGAACAAAGGTAATCCTCCAAGACAAAAAGGCAAATCCACAAGGTGGAAGGCACAGCACAAAAAGCCTCAAAAGATACCCAAAAACAAACAAGAACAAAAAACATAATTCCACAAGAGAGTCAACCGGGATCAACAAGAGATCACAGAGTACTAGGGCTGGGTGCTAACATACAAACACAGAGCAAAGAACTGAGGAAAACAAAGGGCTTAAATACAATCAGGGGAAACGAGGCACAGGTGCAAATAATAATGGGAATCAAGGGAAAACAAAAGGTCAAAAGGCACAATGGGGGCATCTAGTGACCAAAAACCGGAACAACCCTGGCCAAATCCTGACAGAATCCCCCCCCCTAGGAACGACTCCTGACGTTCCTACCAGCTCTCTCAGGGTGGAGGGCCCTGAACTGACGAATGAGGTCAGGGTCCAGTATGTCTTTGGCAGGAACCCAGGAGCGCTCCTCGGGACCGTAGCCTTCCCAGTCCACCAGATACTGCCAGGACCGCTGCACCCGGTGGGAATCCAGTATCCGATGGACGGTATAAGCCGGCTGGCCTCCAATGACACGAGGCAGAGGGGGAGGTCTGTCTGCCGGGACAAGGGGAGAAAAAACAACAGGTTTTAATAAGGAAATGTGAAACGTGGGATTAATCTTAAGGGATCTGGGTAAGTGTAGGCGATAAGAAACTGGGTTAACTCTCCTGGCAACCTTAAAGGGACCGATGTATTTTTGGGACAGCTTGCGAGACTCCACCCGTATTGGTAAGTCTCTTGTGGAGAGCCAGACTCTCTGGCCGGGGCGCAGGGTAGGCCCGGGACGGCGACGTCTGTTGGCTTGTTGTTGGTACCTCTGTGAGGAACGCATAAGATTAAGACGGGTCTTCCTCCACATAAGCCGACAGCGTCTGACGAACTTCAAGGCTGAAGGCACTCTGACTTCTGCCTCCTGGTCCGGGAACAATGGAGGGGCATAGCCAAACTGACACTCGTGCGGGGACATACCAGTGGAGGAGGAGCGCAAGGTGTTGTGCGCGTATTCGGCCCAAACAATGAAGGACGACCATGTGGACGGGTTGTTACGAGTCATACATCGGAGGGTGGTTTCCAGCTCTTGATTCATCCTCTCAGTTTGGCCGTTGGACTCTGGATGGTACCCTGAAGATAGACTGGCAGAAGCCCCCATGAGTTGGCAGAAGGCCTTCCAAAACCTAGAGGCGAATTGGGGACCTCTGTCAGAAACCATATCTTGAGGAATGCCGAAGACTCGGAACACATGATTAATTACCAACTCAGCCGTTTCCTTGGCAGAAGGTAACTTAGTCAGAGGGACGAACCTGGCCGCCTTTGAAAACCTGTCGATTATGACTAGGATAGTAGTATTGCCATGGGATGGAGGAAGGCCAGTAATAAAGTCCAACGAGATATGGGACCAGGGTCTGTGGGGAACAGGTAAAGGGTGAAGGAGTCCTTGCGGGCGGAGGTGAGAAGATTTGCCCTGGCAGCACACGGGGCAGGCATTGACGAAAGTGGCAACGTCTTCTCTTATGGTAGGCCACCAGAACTTACGCTGGATGAACTCCAAGGTGCGACCTACGCCCGGGTGACAGGTGAGGCGAGAGGAGTGCCCCCACAGAAGGACCTGAGTCCTCACTGCCTTGGGGACAAACAACCGATTGGCAGGACCTCCTTTCGGGTCCGGTTCAATAGCTTGAGCTCGTCTCACGGTATCCTCAACTTGCCACGAGATCGGAGCCACAATCTTAGCAGCAGGAAGGACAGGCATGTCCGTGTCATCTCGAATGGCAGGAGCGTAGACTCGGGACAGGGCATCCGGTTTGAGATTCTTCGACCCGGGCCGATAGGTGAGGATAAACTGGAATCGATTGAAGAAAAGAGACCATCTAGCTTGTCTAGAGTTCAACCGCTTCGCCTGCTGGATATACTCCAGATTTTTGTGGTCCGTAAGCACTCTTCACCCCGCTGAGACAGGACAGCTCCAACACCAACCTCTGAGGCGTCTACCTCCACCACAAACGGTTCATCCGTAGTCGGTAGTATCAGGATGGGAGCAGAGAGGACACGCTGCTTGAGTCCTTGGAAGGCCGTCTCAGCTTCTCTTCCCCACAAAAACCTTGCATTGCCACCCTTGGTTAAAGCTGAGAGAGGGGCTGCCACCAAGCTGAAGTTCTTGATGAACTTGCAGTAAAAGTTAGTGAAGCCCAGGAAACACTGAACTTCCTTAACGGATTTGGGGGTGGGCCAATCCGCTACCGCCCCTACCTTCCTGGGGTCCATTTGGACTCGACCGCGTTCCACTACAAATCCCAGGAATTGTACTCGGGATGAATGGAATTCACATTTTTCCGGCTTAACGTACAGATGGCTGTCTAGGAGGCGTTTGAGTACTTGTCTGACATGCTTTGTGTGTTCTTGAAGAGAGCTCGAAAAGATGAGGATCTCATCCAAGTAAACGAACACAAATATGTTAAGCATATCCCTAAGCACATCGTTTATGAGCGCTTGGAACACCGCTGGGGCGTTGGTCAGGCCGAAGGGCATCACCAAGTATTCATAGTGACCAGTAGGCGTGTTGAAAGCGGTCTTCCACTCGTCACCAGGTCTGATCCGCACAAGAGGGTATGCGTTCCGCAGGTCAAGCTTAGTGAAAACAACTGCTTCCTGGAGCAGCTCGAAGGCTGTGGCCATAAGGGGTAGCGGGTAACGGTTACGGACAGTTATGGCATTGAGTCACCGGTAGTCGATGCAAGGACGTAATCCACCGTCTTTCTTGGCCACAAAGAAAAACCCTGCTCCCGCCGGGGAGGTGGATGGACGCATGAGGCCTGCTTCCAGAGCGTCCTTGATGTAGATATCCATAGCAGCTCGTTCGGGTGGAGATAGGGAAAAGATCCGACCCCTGGGGGGACAAGTGCCCGGAAACAGTTCGATGGGGCAATCATAAGGTCTATGGGGTGGTAGCATGGTGGCCCTCAGTTTGCTAAATACCAGTTTGAGGTCATGGTAACACTCGGGAACTCGGGTCAGGTCGATGGATTCTAAAGACTCGGGAGTAGAACTCTGGGAATTCGGGAAAATACAAATAGCTTGGCACGTAGGACCCCACTGCTTGATAGTACCCACAGACCAGTCGATGTGAGGGTTATGGCTGTGAAGCCAGGGGTATCCAAGGACGAGAGGGAACTCGGAACAGGAGATCAAATGAAAGTTCATCAATTCCTGGTGTTGTGAAACTGAAAGTCGCAAGGAGGTAGTGACATGAGTGACAAGTCCAGATCCCAAAGGGCTTCCATCCAATGTAGTAACCCTCATGGGGTCACTTAGAGGTTCAGAGGGAACGCCATTCTCCTTCGCCCAGACACCATCCATGAAGTTATCTGCGGCTCCAGAGTCTACCAAGGCTTGAAGGTGAAGCTTGTGGTTGTCCCAAGAAAGGATGACTGGAATGAGCAGACGGGAGTTGGACGGATGGGAGGAGGTTATGTTTCCTGTTACAGTTCCCCCCGGTCTGTACGGGACAGAGCGTTTCCCTGGAGCCCGGGACACGTGGAACGGAAATGGCCCGGTTTGCCGCAATATAGACAGCGTCGCTCCCTCATCTGGCGGTCTCTCTCAGCCTGGGAGATGCGTCCAATCTGCATGGGTTCCGGTGGATCCAGCGAGGATAAAGGTGGGGACTCGGAGCTGGGACTGATAGGGGCTAGAGGGCTACGGTTGAGTTCTCTCTCTCTCAGACGCTGGTCAATGCGTGAGGCCAACTTGATCAGGGACTCGAGATTGTCCGGTGGTTCCCGAGTGGCCAGTTCATCATGGATAGTGTCGGAAAGGCCTTTCAGAAAGCACACCGTGAGCGCCTCGTTGTTCCAGCCACTCGCTGCTGCCACCGTGCGGAACTGGATGGCATAGTCCGTCACGCTGCGCCGACCTTGGTGGAGAGTCAGGAGCTGTTTGGCTGAGTCAGGACCACTGCTTGGGCCTTGAAACACTCGTTTGAATTCCTCAGCAAAGGCAGAGTAGCTGGCACAGCAGGAACTATGGGCATCCCACACAGCAGTAGCCCAGGCCAGGGCTTTTTCCGACAGCAGGGTGATGATATATGCGATCTTAGACCAGTCGGTGGGGAACGACGAGGGTTGCAGCTCGAAGGAGAGAGAACATTGGGTGAGAAACCCTTTACAAGCACTTGGATCACCTGAGAACCATTGGGGAGGTGGAAGACGAGGTTCAGCCAGAGGGTTAACTGCCATGGGTACGTGAATCTGAGGTACTGGAACAGGAACTGTTGCCGGGGTAAGGCGATCAGATATCTGCTTTATGGATGTCAGCATCTCCGACAGAAGATGAGAATGTCTAGCCATTAAGGACTCTTGCTGAACCAAATCAAATCAAATCAAATCAAATTTATTAATATAGCCCTTCGTACATCAGCTGATATCTCAAAGTGCTGTACAGAAACCCAGCCTAAAACCCCAAACAGCAAACAATGCAGGTGTAAAAGCACGGTGGCTAGGAAAAACTCCCTAGAAAGGCCAAAACCTAGGAAGAAACCTAGAGAGGAACCGGGCTATGTGGGGTGGCCAGTCCTCTTCTGGCTGTGCCGGGTAGAGATTATAACAGAACATGACCAAGATGTTCAAATGTTCATAAATGACCAGCATGGTCAAATAATAATAAGGCAGAACAGTTGAAACTGGAGCAGCAGCACAGTCAGATGGACTGGGGACAGCAAGGAGCCATCATGTCAGGTAGTCCTGGGGCACGGTCCTAGGGCTCAGGTCCTCCGAGAGAGAGAAAGAAAGAGAGAATTAGAGAGAGCATATGTGGGGTGGCCAGTCCTCTTCTGGCTGTGCCAGGTGGAGATTATAACAGAACGTGGCCAAGATGTTCAAATGTTCATAAATGACCAGCATGGTTGAATAATAGTAAGGCAGAACAGTTGAAACTGGAGCAGGAGCATGGCCAGGTGGACTGGGGACAGCAAGGAGTCCTCATGTCAGGTAGTCCTGGGACATGGTCCTAGGGCCCAGGCCAGTTGAAACTGGAGCAGCAGCATGGCCAGGTGGACTGGGGACAGCAAGGAGTCATCATGTCAGGTAGTCCTGGGGCATGGTTCTAGGGCTCAGGTCCTCCGAGAGAGAGAAAGAAAGAGAGAAGGAGAGAATTAGAGAACGCACACTTAGATTTACACAGGACACCGAATAGGACAGGAGAAGTACTCCAGATAAACAAACTGACCCTAGCCCCCCGACACATAAACTACTGCAGCATAAATACTGGAGGCTGAGACAGGAGGGGTCAGGAGACACTGTGGCCCCATCCGAGGACACCCCGGACAGGGCCAAACAGGAAGGATATAACCCCACCCACTTTGCCAAAGCACAGCCCCCACACCACTAGAGGGAAATCTTCAACCACCAACTTACCATCCTGAGACAAGGCCGAGTATAGCCCACAAAGATCTCCGACATGGTACAACCCAAGGGGTGGGGGAACCCAGACAGGCCGACCACAACAGTGAATCAACCCACCCAGGTGACGCATCCCCCAGGGACGGCACGAGAGAGCCCCAGCAAGCCAGTGACTCAGCCCCGTAACAGGGTTAGAGGCAGAGAATCCCAGTGGAAAAAGGGGAACCGGCCAGGCAGAGACAGCAAGGGCGGTTCGTTGCTCCAGAGCCTTTCCGTTCACCTTCCCACTCCTGGGCCAGACTACACTCAATCATATGACCCACTGAAGAGATGAGTCTTCAGTAAAGACTTAAAGGTTGAGACCGAGTTTGCGTCTCTGACATGGGTAGGCAGACCGTTCCATAAAAATGGAGGTCTATAGGAGAAAGCCCTGCCTCCAGCTGTTTGCTTAGAAATTCTAGGGACAATTAGGAGGCCTGCGTCTTGTGACCGTAGCGTACGTATAGGTATGTACGGCAGGACCAAATCAGAGAGGTAGGTAGGAGCAAGCCCATGTAATGCTTTGTAGGTTAGCAGTAAAACCTTGAAATCAGCCCTTGCTTTGACAGGAAGCCAGTGTAGAGAGGCTAGCACTGGAGTAATATGATCAAATTTTTTGGTTCTAGTCAGGATTCTAGCAGCCGTATTTAGCACTAACTGAAGTTTATTTAGTGCTTTATCCGGGTAGCCGGAAAATAGAGCATTGCAGTAGTCTAACCTAGAAGTGACAAAAGCATGGATTAATTTTTCTGCATCATTTTTGGACAGAAAGTTTCTGATTTTTGCAATGTTACGTAGATGGAAAAAAGCTGTCCTCGAAATGGTCTTGATATGTTCTTCAAAAGAGAGATCAGGGTCCAGAGTAACGCCGAGGTCCTTCACAGTTTTATTTGAGACGACTGTACAACCATTAAGATTAATTGTCAGATTCAACAGAAGATCTCTTTGTTTCTTGGGACCTAGAACAAGCATCTCTGTTTTGTCCGAGTTTAATAGTAGAAAGTTTGCAGCCATCCACTTCCTTATGTCTGAAACACATGCTTCTAGCGAGGGCAATTTTGGTGCTTCACCATGTTTCATTGAAATGTACAGCTGTGTGTCATCCGCATAGCAGTGAAAGTTTACATTATGTTTTCGAATAACATCCCCAAGAGGTAAAATATATAGTGAAAACAATAGTGGTCCTAAAACAGAACCTTGAGGAACACCGAAATGTACAGTTGATTTGTCAGAGGACAAACCATTCACAGAGACAAACTGATATCTTTCCGACAGATAAGACCTAAACCAGGCCAGAACATGTCCGTGTAGACCAATTTGGGTTTCCAATCTCTCCAAAAGAATGTGGTGATCGATGGTATCAAAAGCAGCACTAAGGTCTAGGAGCACGAGGACAGATGCAGAGCCTCGGTCCGATGCCATCAAAATGTCATTTACCACCTTCACAAGTGCCGTCTCAGTGCTATGATGGGGTCTAAAACCAGACTGAAGCATTTCGTATACATTGTTTGTCTTCAGGAAGGCAGTGAGTTGCTGCGCAACAGCCTTCTCTAAAATCTTTGAGAGGAATGGAAGATTCGATATAGGCCGATAGTTTTTTATATTTTCTGGGTCAAGGTTTGGCTTTTTCAAGAGAGGCTTTATTACTGCCACTTTTAGTGAGTTTGGTACACATCCAGTGGATAGAGAGCCGTTTATTATGTTCAACATAGGAGGGCCAAGCACAGGAAGCAGCTCTTTCAGTAGTTTAGTTGGAATAGGGTCCAGTATACAGCTTGAAGGTTTAGAGGCCATGATTATTTTCATCATTGTGTCAAGAGATATAGTACTAAAACACTTGAGCGTCTCTCTTGATCCTAGGTCCTGGCAGAGTTGTGCAGACTCAGGACAACTGAGGTTTGGAGGAATACGCAGGTTTAAAGAGGAGTCCGTAATTTGCTTTCTAATAATCATAATCTTTTCCTCAAAGAAGTTCATGAATTTATCACTGCTAAAGTGCAAGTCATCCTCTCTTGGGGAATGCTGCTTTTTAGTTAGCTTTGCCACAGTATCAAAAAGGAATTTCGGATTGTTCTTATTTTCCTCAATTAAGTTAGAAAAATAGGACGATCGAGCAGCAGTAAGGGCTCTTCGGTACTGCACGGTACCATCCTTCCAAGCTAGTCGGAAGACTTCCAGTTTGGTGTGGCGCCATTTCCGTTCCAATTTTCTGGAAGCTTGCTTCAGAGCTCGGGTATTTTCTGTGTACCATGGAGCTAGTTTCTTATGAGACATTTTTTAGTTTTTAGGGGTGCAACTGCATCTAGGGTATTGCGCAAGGTTAAATTGAGATCCTCAGTTAGGTGGTTAACGGATTTTTGTCCTCTGGCGTCCTTGGGTAGGCAGAGGGAGTCTGGAAGGGCATCAAGGAATCTTTGTGTTGTCTGTGAATTTATAGCACGACTTTTGATGTTCCTTGGTTGGGGTCTGAGCAGATTATTTGTTGCAATTGCAAACGTAATAAAATGGTGGTCTGATAGTCCAGGATTATGAGGAAAAACATTAAGATCCACAACATTTATTCCATGGGACAAAACTAGGTCCAGCGTATGACTGTGAGAGTGAGTGGGTCCAGAGACATGTTGGACAAAACCCACTGAGTCGATGATGGCTCCAAAAGCCTTTTGGAGTGGGTCTGTGGACTTTTCCATGTGAATATTAAAGTCACCAAAGATTAGAATATTATCTGCAATGACTACAAGGTCTGATAGGAATTCAGGGAACTCAGTGAGAAACGCTGTATATGGCCCAGGAGGCCTGTAAACAGTAGCTATAAAAAGTGATTGAGTAGGCTGCATAGATTTCATGACTAGAAGCTCAAAAGACGAAAACGTCATTTTTTTTTTTTGTAAATTGAAATTTGCTATCGTAAATGTTAGCAACACCTCCGCCTTTGCGGGATGCACGGGGATATGGTCACTAGTGTAGCCAGGAGGTGAGGCCTCATTTAACACAGTAAATTCATCAGGCTTAAGCCATGTTTCAGTCAGGCCAATCACATCAAGATTATGATCAGTGATTAGTTCATTGACTATAATTGCCTTTGAAGTAAGGGATCTAACATTAAGTAGCCCTATTTTGAGATGTGAGGTATCATGATCTCTTTCAGTAATGACAGGAATGGAGGTGGTCTTTATCCTAGTGAGATTGCTAAGGCGAACACCGCCATGTTTAGTTTTGCCCAACCCAGGTCGAGGCACAGACACGGTCTCAATGGTGATAGCTGAGCTGACTACACTAACTATGCTAGTGGCAGACTCCACTATGCTGGCAGGCTGGCTAATAGCCTGCTGCCTGGTGGCTTCATGGCGTTGGACAGTCTCCTGGTGGTGGGACAGCATGGCAACAAGGTCCTGGGAACTGGCTGCCTCTGGGTTCATTTTTGGCTCTGTGTTTCTGTCAGGACCCGGTTACGAACCCGGGTCTCCGGAGTGAGACAGTCACTTGACCAACTGAGCCACGAATAGTCGGCAGAACCCAGAAGATGAGGCAGACACAGCAGTACTTGAGACGGTGTATTTAATGAAGTAAAAAGTGAAGTTCTTCAGGAAAACATGTAACTCCACAACCTCAAAAGGAATTCCACAAGAACAAAGGTAATCCTCCAAGACAAAAAGGCAAATCCACAAGGTGGAAGGCACAGCACAAAAAGCCTCAAAAGATACCCAAAAACAAACAAACAAGAACAAAAAACAGAATTCCACAAGAGAGTCCACCGGGATCAACAAGAGATCACAGAGTACTAGGGCTGGGTGCTAACATACAAACACAGAGCAAAGAACTGAGGAAAACAAAGGGCTTAAATACAATCAGGGGAAACGAGGCACAGGTGCAAATAATAATGGGGATCAAGGGAAAACAAAAGGTCAAAAGGCACAATGGGGGCATCTAGTGACGAAAAACTGGAACAACCCTGGCCAAATCCTGACAGAATTTGGTGCATTTTCCCCCATATTCTATTAAGTTCTCTTTCTTTTTATAATATATTACACATATATTACAGTTCCTCCATTTTGTTTTTCCGCTAACATATTCTGTGCCTCTATGGTACAGTTTTTATTGCTATCTATCTGTACTGTTAGACCTTCCATTTCCTTTGTTAATATGGAGTCTTTGGGCCTAAATTGCTTTTGTTTTAGAAATGAGTACTGAATTGCATGGCATCTAAAGGCACATTTAAAAGAGTCCCATACAATTAGGGGATCTGCTGTACCTACAGTTGATGTCGGAAGTTTACATACACTTAGGTTGGAGTCATTAAAACTCATTTTTCAACCACTCCACAAATTTCTTGTTAACAAACTATAGTTTTGGCAAGCCCTGACCTCAATCCCATAGAAAATGTATGCGAGCAAGGGGGCCTACAAACCTGACTCAGTTACATTAGCTCTGTCAGGAGGACTGGGCCAAAATTCACCCAACTTATTGTGGGAAGCTTGTGGAAGGCTACCCAAAAAGTTTGCCCAAGTTAAACAATTTAAAGGCAATACTACCAAATACTAATTGAGTGTAAACATCTGACCCACTGGGAATGTGATGAAAGAAATAAAAGCTGAAATAAATTATTCTCTCTGCTATTATTATGACATGTCACATTCTTAAAATAAAGTGGTGATCCTAACTGACCTAGGACAGGGAATGTTTACCAGGATTAAATGTCAGGAATTGTGAAAAACTGAGTTTAAATGTATTTGGCTAAGGTGTATGTAAACTTCCGACCTCAACTGTATGTTATGATGGAAAAAGTCAGTTAGAAATGATTCTGTCCTAGTTAAAAACAAGTTGTCATCCAACAGGCTTTGATTAAATGTCCATTATCCTCGCCCACGTGGAAATTCTACAAGGGTAATAATGTATATGCCAATTATTCTGTCCCCTCTCAACACTTTTTTAAACTTTTGGTGCAAGTGAGAAAGATGTACGAATGTAGTCAAGACGATTAGCTTGTTTGAACCTCCGCCATGCATATCTCACTAGGTCATGGCCTTTGTTTGTAATGAATTGATAAATAGCCAAAATTGCTTTTATATTAGAATTTACTATGTATTCTCCCTGTGTAATGAAAGCAATTTTTTACATTTCTTTGCATGAGCTATATATACAACAGTATATACTCTTTCTTTCATCCTAATCATTAAATAATTTTTCTCCTCTCCCTTTACACACACACACACACACACACACGCACACGCACACGCACACGCACACGCACACGCACACGCACACGCACACGCACACACACACACACACACACACACACACACACACACACACACACACACACACACACACACACACACACACACACACACACACACACACACACACACACACACACACACACACACACACACCACAGATATCCACACAATCCCTGCTCTCTCCTCTGCCTGCCCATGACCCACTTCTTCTCCTTCCCATTGGCATACGAAGGGTTAACTCAGAAGGCAAGAGGAAAGCTTGTTTATCAGAATCAGAACATAGGACACAGTAAAACTAGATAGAGAGCCAATGTAGGACTGGAGTGTATTGTGTTAAATAGAACAGACACGCCATCTCAGGCCCAGAGAACAGTGAAGCAGAGAGCCCTTATGAGGGCCCTTACCGTATATGTACTGAAACAGTACTACAGAGGCTGGAGACGGCAGGTTCAGTGGTAGATGTATACCGGAGGGGGGGGCATACTATCATGAGAGAAGAGAGAATGTATGTGAGAGAAGGTTGGATGCAGGGAGAGAGAATTGCAAGGGACAAGGAGAAGGAGAGTGTGTGAGAGGGAGGTAGAATATTGGGGGACAAGAGGAAATATGAAAGTGTGTGTTTGTGAGAGAGAGAGAGCGAGAGGGGTAGGATGAGAGGGAGAGAGGGGGATAGAAAGTCAGAATAGAGAGTAACAAGAGCAGCTAGAGTGAGTGAGTGAGTGGAAAATTGAGGTAAAAGGAGAGGGGGGAAAGTGAATGAGTGAGATCCACCTACCAGCTGTAGAGAGAGAGAGAGAGAGAGAGAGAGAGAGAAAGAGAGAAAGAGAGAGCAGGACTGTTTGAATGAGCCACATTGGAGAGGGAGAGTATGGGAGTGTGTGTGCGAGGGAGAGATGGAGACAGTGCTATAGAGGGGGTAGGGCAGGTGAAATTGTGTGTGTATGTGTGTGAGAGAGAGGTTGTCAGATCCCCCTCGAAGTAGAGGCTGCTGCTCAGTGCAGTTGCTCTGGGTCCCATTGATACTCATTTATATAGTGGGATGAGCTGAAAATGTCATTTTGAATGGAGGGAAAAACATTTGCTATATTTTTACCTTTCCTTATTTGTCCTTCTGGATCTTTACTCATCTCCACTGGTCCTCCTGGCTCTCTTTGTGGGTGTATAAAGGAGGTCACTGCGGACACAAAGAAACAGAACACAGTCCAGTAAAAGGTATTTATGCTTCAGGTTTCTTTTTAGTTATATGCTGATGTATTGTCTTAAAGAATCATTGATAGAGTAACATGAGTACTATCATTAATCATAAGAGCCACGGGAATGTAGAGCAGGTTTTGGTGATTGGGGACCGACCGAGATAGGTGACAGGAGAAGTGTCAGGAAGGCACAGCGAGTAATAGGATAGGGGCGATGGTTTGATGACAGGGATCCACTGTGAGGTAAGGTAAGACGCCTAGAAGGAAGCTTGGATATACGCAAGAGGTTTGTGGCATAGTCTCAGCGATGCATGATTTGAACAGAGTGGGGTGTGAGCTGGAAAGGCGCTGTGTTCTTTAGAGAGTGAAGTGAGCACAGCGCTGGAGTCTGTTGAAAAAGCAGGGGGGGGGGGCATGTACTACAGAGTGATGGTGGTGAAGAGGTCTAATATAATGTATAACGTTTTATGCATTATACAGAAAGTATTCACACCCATTGAATGAGATTCTGTGTCCCTTGCCTACACACAATACCCCATAATGTCAAAGAGGGCTTATTACAAATTAATAAAAAATAAAAAGCTGAAATGTCTTGAGTCAATAAGTATTCAACCCCTTTGTTATGGCAAGACTAAATAAGTTCAGGAGTAAACATTTTCTTAACCGAGGCGTCCTTCCTAACCGAGTTGCCGGAGAAGAAGGAAACAAGGTTTCTCAGGGTTTTCACCATGATGCCAATGGGTATGTTATGGGTATGGGTATGCTTGTCAGTTTTGTGGATAAAAATAAACTGAATAGAGCTAAGCAGAGGCAAAATCCTAGAGGAAAACCTGGTTCAGTCTGCTTTCCTAAAGACACTGGGAAACAAATGAACATTTCAGCAGGACAATAATCTAAAACACAATGCCAAATATGCACTGGATTTTCTTACCAAGATTACATTGAATGTTTCTGAGTGGCCTAGTTACAGTTTTGTAACATTTTACTGCAGTGGGCTAAATTATGTTCACACAGAGTGATTCTTGGTAGTTTTAAACAAGTCAACTTTAAAATAGATATAGAGTTGAAATGTATTACATTTTGAGTTTGCATCAAATGTTACACTTTATATACAGAAGACTGAAATATAACAAAAATGTTTGACATGGAAACACCAGTTTAAAAAAAAACTTTATTAATGATGAAATTATTAAAAATATCAATAAAGTTCCACCCATGAGGCCAAAGAGTGCTCTTTTGGCCATTGACTGCAGGAAAGGGCAACATCAGCTTGAAAATATATGGCAATCTAGCTATGATCAACAACCAACTTGACAGAGCTAGAATAATTGTCTTAATAATTATGTCAATATTGTACTATCCAGGTGTGGAAATCTCTTAGAGACTTACTCAGAAAAACTCACAGCTATAATCACTGCCAAAGGTTATTCTAACATGTATTGACTCAGGGGGTGTGAATACTTATGTAAATTAGATATTATTGTTTTTGTTTTTTTTAATTGCAAAAATGTACAAAAACATGTTTTCACTTTGTCATGGGTGAGATGGGTGAGTGAAAACCTATATTTAATCCATTTTGAATTCAGGCTGTAACACAACCAAATGTAGAATAAGTCAATGGGTATGAATGCAAACGTCAAATATTGTACAATCCTGGTGAGGCAAGGTTCTAAGAGATTTACCCAGAAACTCTAACAGCTGTAAATGCCAGAGATGATTATAACATGTATTGGGGTGTGAATACTTATGGAAATGAGATATTTTTGTTTAAAATGTGCAATAGATTTCTAAATATGTTTTTCACTTTGTCATTATTGTAATATTATTTTATTATCCATATTGAATTCAGGCTGTAACACAATGTAGAATAAGTCAGTGGGAATGAATACAAAGTTGGACAGTACAGGGATGACATGATATCACTTAAAGGGATACTTCGGGATTTTGGCCCTTTATCTTCTTCCCCAGTCAGATGAACTCATGAGTATAATTTGCATGTACTGTATCTGCATTCAGTATGAAGGAAGATAGAGAAAGTTTTACAAGCCAATGCTAACTAGCATTAGTGCTATGACTGGAAGTCTATGTATCTACTAGCATGCTAGCAGTTACTATAGCCTTCCAGACCTTGCGCGAACACTAGTTAGCAATTGTGCTAATGCTTGTTAGAAACTTCCTTCAAACAGCACGCAGAGACATAAAAATGGTATTCATGAGTTCATTGGACTCCGAGGATGTAAATAAAGGGCTTCATTGCCAAAATCCTGAAGTAGCAGTTTAAGAGTAGATTAATATAACTCCATCACTCAATATCACTCTACAGATTTGTCAGGACTTACTTGTGCCTTGTATACCATGTATACCTGATTTCCATATAATTACTGTACAGTACGTAGCCAAACGCTTGTGGACAGTTAGTAGGTAAAACAGTTTATCAACTGAAATATTAAATAGTAGAAGTTTACAGTGTCTACACCTGATCCATTTAAATTGAGTTTTCTTAGTGTGAATAATTCCTTAATACGTACAGTAGTGCCCCACTTGGACCAGGGTTGGGAAATGGTTGAGTATGTACAAACTAGAACCGAAGAACGAGTAAGGTTGCAAAGCTACCGGTAATTTACCGCAATCCTCTTTAATTTTGTTCATCGATGGTAATTTAGGTAATTTATGCTTGAATAATTTTTTACAAATGTATTTATATTACATAGATTTTTTTTTACATCTGTGACAATAGTGTCCATGAATTTCTAGTGGATAAACCATGAGGTTCAAGCGAAAATAGCCTAATTAATGAAAAAACTCTTCCAAATATTGACTTTTTTTTCACAACTGCAACAAGTTTGGCGCCAAAACATTTACAACAAAGACATATGGACATCTAATGAAAAACGATATTTCATTTCATATTAAACACCATTGGTATTCGCTAAGTTGATGGTTTATATTTAGGATAATGTTTTACAGCTTCGTCATTCTATATATCATTTTTAAATGATTTAATTCGATTATTTAATATATTTTACATGTGATAATGCCACACAGAGGGCCAGAGATGAGAGATAATTAGACACCTGTGATAATCGGAGGTACCCAAGAATGCCACTAAATGTCATCTGATCAAATTCCCCCCAAGAATTTAAAGTTACCCAGATTCTGGTAGTTTACTGGTAAACTTAGACATTTTCCAATAATATACCCTCCCTTTGCAACCCTACATCCTATGTACTACAATTTTGGAAGGGAAATATTGATCCAAGGGGTGCATAAACTATTAGAGTTATAAAATGTGTTGCATCTTGCTGTGGGAGTTCAGAGGGGTAGAATGAGGAAATGGAAAGGTGAGGAGAATCATCGCAGAACTCATCAACACCCAATTTGACACACTTCCTTTTCTGCTGCTTGTCAACAAAATAGATATCATTACCTGATCTCTCTATTCATGGGTTCAGGCTTTGCTGAGAACACTAAGTAACAGTTTACTTGAAGACAGCCACACACCACTTTAGTTGTATCTCTGGGGTCATGGCCTGGCATAAAAACCAGTCATATTAGCTAGCCAAGTTGTGTGTGGCAGAGGTTGTTATAAAGATGGGAATGTGCTATGCGTCAATGGTGTAAGAAATGCACATGAGATTCAACTAAAGGAGACGTTGATCTTATAGCTACAGAAACTAATTGTCTATGCCTGCCTCTCTCTGGACGTAGTGTACATTATACCAGCCTTGCTGCAGACACTTATATTTTCTATGGGAAACTGGTAATTCATTTACAGAGAGGAGAAAATACACAGAAGTGCAGTTTAATTCCACAAAGACGGTGAAATTACTAACAAACTGTAATGAGTTCAAATGAACCGAAAGAAAATGGGGTTCATGGAGAGCACAACGATGAAAGAAAGTGTGAATGTAGACCACAATGCCCTTAGTCTTATTGGGCGCTTTTCCACTTGACAGAACTTGTACCCCTACTACCATTTCTGAATAAAGGAGAGCAATGGACAGGTCACTGTGTAGGAGATTTAACTCTGGTGTTTGCTGCAGTATCTCTCAAGGGTTTATTATGGAGAGTGGGGAAGACAAGAGGGAGACATGTTGACCATGTTTTTGTGGCAGCGGGACTCCTTACAAGGAATAAAGAGGGTGAATTCCGAGCTACTGCACAGTAAGATGCAGAATTTACAATACGATATAGCTTCATTCACTCCCATGGGGAAATCACAACTGGACTGCAGCAGATGGGACAAACACGCACGCACGCACGCACGCACGCACGCACGCACGCACACACACACACACACACACACACACACACACACACACACACACACACACACACACACACACACACAACTTGATCAACATATTAATAGAGTGGAAAAACGTAGGATTACTGAAGTTAAACGTCCTATATGCTCTGTTGCTTAAGTGCCATCAATTAAAGGCCTTGAGACAGCAATCCTCAGATGTATCCTTTTAACGAGCGTTCGACTGTTGTTTACTGTAACTGGCGTAACAGCCTGCCAGAGCAACACTCAATAAGATGGTGCAACACAACAAAATAGCTGTTCCTTCCATCTGACTCTGCAATCCTTTCATATTACATAGGACAGTCCCTAGAGTAAATATGTAGGCTAGTGGACAGGCCAGCAAAGCTGGAGCTGGTAAACTGCGACATAGCCATCATAATAGAGCACTGTAAAAATTTTACAAATTAAAAAATCTAAATGTACATTGTCAGTTGCTCTTATATTCCAATAACAAAACCATAATGTAGGTTTCATGACAGAATTATACTCTAGTAATTTCATTCCCCTTCTGCTGAAACACCACAATTCCTAGCTAATGATTCCACTGTAATAACAGTCTCTAAGAACGAGTCCAACACAGAGCCAGATGAAGAGCAATCATCAGTGGCCGATACTCCATCCCTCAAATAAGTGCCTAATAGTCAGGAAGTACAGTCTCCAAAACTAATTGCACTACAGTAATGAGTTACAGAACAAACTTTAACAAGACCCGACATCATAGTCCCCAGTTGTCAGCCATAACTGACAACGTTTATTAGGATCTTGTATGCTTCTGTTCCTCACAATTGCAACCAGAACCATTTGTACTAACAGGCATACATATTAAGTGAGTGTCACACAGATTACAGTGGAATTATTGGGCCATTGAAATGACCCAGAGACAGGTTCTTCTCTTTCCTTTCTCTCAACCTGATATATATTCCCACTGGCCCTATGTTTTTCTGTCTTTCTGCTGTGGTTGTGAAACAGTAAGATACCTGCAGCCGAGATCCCTTTCATGTTCAGTCGCTCTTTTCATGGCATTTTAATGCACTCGGTCAAACCGTGCCAGCCATGAGAGGAGGGAGCTGAGGAGAAAGTGTGCTGCCTCGTGTACATATTACGCTACTGTTTAAGGGTCATTCCACAGAAGTTGTGTAAATTGGGGGTAACCACTTTTTTTCTCCAAATGTATGACCTATTTTCCCAAAACTTTCAGCACACTTCTTATGACATACATTATGTCAGGTGGACAGACCTGGTGGAAAGACAGTGGACAGACAGTGCATTCGGGAAAGTATTCAAACCCCTTCACTTATTCCACATTTTGTTCCGTTACAGCCTTACTATAAAATTGATTAAATAGATTTGTCTCCTCATTAATCTACACACAATACCCCATAATGACAAAGCTAAAACAAGTTTTTTGATTTTTTGCAAATGTATTAAAAATAAAAAAACTGAAATATCACATGTACATAAGTATTCAGACCCTATACTCAGTACTTTGTTGAAGGACCTTTGGCAGCGATTACAGACTTGAGTATTTTTGGGTATGACACTACAAGCTTGGCACACCTGTATTTGGGGAGTTTCTCCCATTCTTCTCTGCAGATCCTCTCAAGCTCTGTCAGGTTGGATGGGGAGAATTGCTGCACAGCTATTTTTAGTCTCTACAGAGATATTTGATTGGGTTCAAGTCCGGGCTCTAGCTGGGCCACTCAAGGACATTCAGACAGTTGTCCTGAAGCCACTCCTGTGGTGTTTTGGCTGTGTGCTTTGGATCGTTGTCCTGTTGGAACGTGAGCCTTTGCCCAAGTCTGAGGTCCTGAGCGCTATGGAGCAGGTTTTCATCAAGGATCTCTCTGTACTTTGCTCTGTTCATCTTTCCCTTGATCCTAACTAGTCTCCCAGTCCCTGCGACTGAAAAACATCCCCACAGCATGATGCTGCCACCACCATCCTTCAGCGCAGGCATGGTATTGGCAAGGTGATGTGCGGTGCCTGGTTTCCTCCAGACGTGACGCTTGTTCTTCAGGCCAAAGACTTCAATCTTGGTTTCATCAGACCAGAGAATCTTGTTTCTCTTGGTCTGAGAGTCCTTTAGGTGCTTTTGGAAAACTCCAAGTGGGCTGTCATGTGCCTTTTACTGAGGTGTGGCTTCTGTCTGGCCACTCTACCGTAAAGGCCTAATTGGTGGAGTGCTGCAGAAAAGGTTGTCTTTCTGGAAGTTTGTCCCCATCAGAGGAACTCTGGAGCTCTGTTAGAGTGACCATTGCCCTTCTCCCCCGATTGCTCAATTTGGCCGGATGGCCAGCTCTAGGACAAGTATAGGTGGTTCCAAACTTCTTCCATTTAAGAATGGTGGTGGCAACTGTGTTCTTGGGGACTTTCAATGCTGCAGAAATGTTTTGCTACCCTGTGCGACACAATCCTGTCTCGGAGCTCTACGGACAATTGCCACAACTTTGGAAGTATGCTTGGGGTCATTGTCCATTTGGATGACCCATTTGCGATGAGCTTTAATTCCTGACTGATGTCTTGATGTTGCTTCAATATATCCACATAATTTTCCTTCTTCATGAAGCCATCTATTTTGTGAAGTGCAGAGAGATTTACACAGAAACTCTCACAGCTGTAAATGTCAAAGATGATTCTGACATGTATTGGGGTGTGAATACTTAAGGAAATTAGATATGTCTGTTTAAAATGTTCAATACTGTCACGCCTTGGTCATTGTATCTTGTGTTTTGTTATATGTTTGGGTAGGCCAGGGTGTGACATGGGTTTATATGTTGTATTTCGTATTGGGGTTTGTATTAATTAGGAGTGTGTATTAGTAGGGGTGTGTCTAGTTAGGCTTGGCTGCCTGAGGCGATTCCTAATTGGAGTCAGCTGATTCTGGTTGTCTCGGATTGGGAACCGTATTTAGGCAGCCTGAGTGCGCGTTGTATTTCGTGGGTGATTGTACCTGTCTTAGTGTTAGTCACCAGATAGGCTGTATTAGTTTCATTCGTTTGTTGTTTTCTTCTTCGTTATTTCATGTACCGTATTAGCTTCATTAAAAGTCATGAGTAACCTACACGCTGCATTTCGGTCTGACTTTCTACAAACAACAGACGAAGATAGTTACAGAATCACCCACCATGATTCAGACCGAGCAGCGTGTGAACTGGCAGGAGCTAAAGGAGGACGATATGGACGGCAGAAGAAGGGATTATACGACGTGGGAAGAAATCGACAGGTGGGCAGCCGACCCAGAGCGAGTGCAAGAGCCCGCCTGGGATTCCCTACAGCAATGCGAGGAGGGCTATACACGGATGGAATCGAGAAGGAAAGCATTGCTATACAGAGCGAAAACTGAAGGTAACAGGGGAAAGCGCAGAGAGAGAGTGGCTGAGTCAGGAAACAGACCTGAGCCTACTCTCCCTGTTAATCGTGAAGAGCAGTTGCAATGGGAGAGAATGCATCATTTGGAGATTTGGACATGGGAGGAGGAATTAGACGGTCAAGGACCCTGGGAGCAGCCGGGGGAATATCGCCGTCCCAAGGAGGAAATAGAGGCAGCTAAAGCGGAGAGGCGTATGTATGAGGAGGCAGCACAGCGACGCGGTTGGAAACCGGAAAGTCACCCCCAAAAAAATATTGGGGAGGGGCTAAAAGGGAGAATAGTTATGCCAGGTAGGAAACCTGCGCATACTCCCTGTGCTCACCGTTGGGCTAGAGAGACCGGGCAGGCACCGTGTTATGCTATGGAGCGCACTGTGTTTCCAGTGCGGGTGCAGAGCCAGCTGCGACACATACCAGCCCTTCCTATTGGCCGGGCTAGAGTGGGCATCGAGCCAGGTAAGCTTGGGCAGGCTCGGTGCTCTAGAGCTCCAGTGCGCCTGCACGGTCCGGTCTATCCAGAGCCACCTCTACACACCAGTCCTCCGGTAGCAGCTTCCCGCACCAAGCTTCCTGTGCGTGTCCTCGCGCCAGTACCACCAGTTCCAGCACCACGCACCAGGCCTCCAGTGCGCCTCGCCTGTTCAGCGCAGCCAGTGCTTTTCTCCCCTCCTGCGCTGCCGGAGTCTCCTGTCTGTCCAGCGCCACCAGTGCTCCCAGTCGGCCCAGCGCGTCCAGTGCGCATCGCCTGTTCAGCACAGCCAGTGCTTTTCTCCCCTCCTGTGATGTTGGAGTCTCCCGCCTGTTCAGCTCAGCCAGAACCTTTCTCCTCTCCTGCGCTGCCGGAGTCTCCTGTCTGCCCAGCGCCGCCAGTTGGCCCAGCGTCACCAGTCTGCCAGGATCCGCCAGAAGTGCCAGTCTGCCAGGATCCACCAGAAGTGCCAGTCTGCCAAGATCTTCTAGATCGGCCAGACAACCTGAATCATCCAGGTCCCCCAGCCAGCCTGGATTTACCGGAGCCTACTACCTGCCTGAGCTTCCTCTCAGTACTGAGCTTCCTCTCAGTACTAGGCTCCCTCTCTGTACTGGGCTCCCTCTCAGTACCGAGCTTCCTCTCAGTACCGAGCTTCCTCTCAGTACCGAGCTTCCTCTCAGTACCGGGCTTCCCCTCAGTACCGGGCTTCCCCTCAGTACCGGGCTTCCCCTCAGTACCGGGCTTCCCCTCAGTACCGGGCTGCTTCGGTCCCGGGCTGCCCCTCTGTCCCGGGCTGCCCCTCTATCCTGAGTTGCCCCTCTATCCTGAGTTGCCCCTCTGTCCCGAGTTGCCCCTCTGTCCCGAGTTGCCCCTCTGTCCCGAGTTGCCCCTCTGTCCCGAGCTGCCCCTCTGTCCCGAGCTGCCCCTCTGTCCCGAGCTGCCCCTCTGTCCCGAGCTGCCCCTCAGTTATGTGGGGATCAGGGTGAGGACTATTAGGCCATGGTCGGCGGAGAAGGTGGATTATCCTAGGACGCGAAGGGGAGGAACTAGGACATTTATGGAGTGGGGTCCACGTCCCGAGCCAGAACCGCCACCATGGACAGACGCCCACCCGGACCCTCCCTATGCTCTTGAGGTGCGTCCCGGAGTCCGCACCTTAGGGGGGGGGGTTCTGTCACGCCTTGGTCATTGTATCTTGTGTTTTTGTTATATGTTTGGGTAGGCCAGGGTGTGACATGGGTTTATATGTTGT
Organism: Oncorhynchus gorbuscha; assembly: GCF_021184085.1. Taxonomy (NCBI): domain Eukaryota; kingdom Metazoa; phylum Chordata; class Actinopteri; order Salmoniformes; family Salmonidae; genus Oncorhynchus; species Oncorhynchus gorbuscha. The sequence continues at coordinate 23,496,527 of NC_060183.1, forward strand.
ATTTCGTATTGGGGTTTGTATTAATTAGGAGTGTGTATTAGTAGGGGTGTGTCTAGTTAGGCTTGGCTGCCTGAGGCGATTCCTAATTGGAGTCAGCTGATTCTAGTTGTCTCGGATTGGGAACCGTATTTAGGCAGCCTGAGTGCGCGTTGTATTTCGTGGGTGATTGTACCTGTCTTAGTGTTAGTCACCAGATAGGCTGTATTAGTTTCATTCGTTTGTTGTTTTCTTCTTCGTTATTTCATGTACCGTATTAGCTTCATTAAAAGTCATGAGTAACCTACACGCTGCATTTCGGTCTGACTTTCTACAAACAACAGACGAAGATAGTTACAAATACATTTCCAAAGATGTTTTCACTTTGTCATTATGGGCTCATTATGGAGTATTGTAGGGTAGATATTGTTATATTATTTTATTATCCATTTTGAATTCAGGTTGTAACACAACAAAATGTGGAATAAGTCAAGGGGTATGAATACTTTCTGAAGGCACTGTAAGTGTATTGACAACGTCGTCCCCACAATGACCGCACATACCAGAAGCCGGGATTTACAACATTAACAATGTCTACACTGTATTTTTGATCAATTTGACGTTATTTCAATGGACAAAAAAATGGCTTTTCTTTCAAAAACAAGGACATTTCTAAGTGACCCCAAACTTTTGAATGATAGTGTACGTCCAAGCAAACATATTTTAGTCCCAAAACCGTATATTAGATGTTATATTGTGACACTTTTTAAAAATACATAATTTACTGACTTGCTCACTCATTTTCTCCAAAATGTTTGCAGACAGACTACTCCATTTGGCCATGCTGGGGAGGGGTGCTTTCCCATCCCCTGGTGATATTTGTAGGGATACGGCTTAAGGCAGATATTCTATAGTCTTTTAATGTGTGTGATTCGGTAGAGACATCAGAAGGTGGGAACACCTTTTTTTTACAGATGTTTTAAAATGAACAGACCTACTATTTAGATCAGTACATGTCAATGTTATAAATGAACAACACAAGATGTTCTATTAAAATAATACTGTTAAAAAATTACTAAAATAATGAATTGCTTTATTTTCAAACATGAAGTTTAGGAGTCAGGGTTTGGGACAGCCACCTCACATTGGAAATAGGTGTTAAAACAATGAATTGGTACTATATTAATTTAACAGCATATTTGTTATTGCCTTGAATCCCCCTTATACTGCCCTCCCCCCCACCCATAATCTCTGGGGATTTCCATTTGGAAAGCCCCAGAGATTGAGTCATTAATCTAAAGTCTTGAGGAAACATTTGATGACGGGATTGTGTTGGTAATAAGATCTGCAGAAGTCTAACTCATACAGAGTCTGCAGTCTGCACAATGTTACTATACTGAACAAAAATATAAACGCAATCATGGGTGGGCCTGGGAGGGCATAGGCCCAACTAATTGGGAGCCAGGCCTACCCACTGGGGAGCCAGTCCCAGCCAATCAGAATGAGTTCTTCCCCACAAAAGGGCTTATTACAGACAGAAATACTCCTCAGTTTCAACAGCTGGTGGCTGGTCTCAGACGATCCCGCAGGTGAAGAAGCCGGATGTGGAGGTACTGGGCTGGCGTGGTTACATATGGTCTGTGGTTGTGAAGCTGGGTGGACGTACTGCCAAGTTCTCTAAAAGGACTTTGGAGGCGGTTTATGGTTGTGAAATTAGCATTCAATTATCTGGTAACAGCTCTGCTGGACATTCCTGCAGTTGCACGCTCCCTCAAAACTTGAGATATCTGTGGCATTGTGTTTTGTTTTAGTAGCTACAATCTTGTCTCATCGCTACAACTCCCGTACGGGCTCGGGAGAGACTAAGGTTGAAAGTCATGCGTCCTCCGATACACAACCCAACCAAGCCGCACTGCTTCTTAACACAGCACGCAACCAACCCGGAAGCCAGCCGCACCAATGTGTCGGAGGAAACACCGTACACCTGGCAACCTTGGTTAGCGTGCACTGCGCCCGGCCCACCACAGGAGTCGCTGGTGCGCGATGAGACAAGGATATCCCTACCGGCCAAGCCCTCCCTAACCCGGACGACGCTAGGCCAATTGTGCGTCGCCCCACGGAACTCCCGGTCGCGGCCGGTTACGACCAAAGGAGTTATCTTGGCAAAGGAGAAATGTTCATTTACAGGGATGTAAACTGAGAAATAAGCTTTTTGTACTTATGGAAAATGTCTGGGATCTTTTATTTCAGCTCCTGAAACATGGACCAACACTTTAGCAAGATTTGTACCATGCGTCTTATTCAAAAGTTAATTGTAAATGCAATACATTTATCAGCTTGAAAACCAAAGAATTACATTCCGGTAGAAAGGGAGCTTTCAAAAATAGCATTGGGGACATTAGAGCTAAAATGTGCTCTGCACAGTAGGCTCCCCACCCTCCCCACCAAGTATAGCCTATCCCAGGCAGGCAAGGCCCTCAACACACATTCCACCTGACCCATTTACACCCAGGCTGGTGGGGAAAGAGAGCCCACTTTTGATATGTACCAGACCACCGCCAGCCTAGCCCGGATTGAGTGGTCTGTCACCTTAGCTGCTTTCTAGCTAGACTCAGCACAGATGAGTGTGATAGCTGTCTATTAGTGTGATTCCAAGCTGTCTGTTTGAAACGTTGTCAGCCCATCTGTAACCTTGGGGGATGGCTAGATGTTTCCAGAAAAAGGATGACCCTTTGTGAAGGGAAGTTGTTGGATGGGGAGGCTTAAGTGTAGATCAAAGAGTTGGGAATTGTTTACCAAATAGTGTAATCAAGCACTTAATTAATTATTAGATATAATGTCTGTTTGAATAGCTGTTTGAATTTCATTTCCCCATGAAATTGTAAATTAGGGTAAGAGAATCATTGTTGAGGATGCTGAATTATACTATTATTTGTTCTTATCTGATTTAAAGTACATTTTTAAGGCACCATACATTTATTTTTGACAGACATTTAATTGTATTTACCTGCAAAATCTGAAAATGTATACATTTTAGATAGTTCACTGTCTCACATTGAATTTTTGCATCAAGTGCTGCCTCAGTTTGTTATAAAACAGTAGTTAGAAACGTAGCTAGCATACAACATGGCCTCAAGGAGTGTTTGTGGCCTGGAAATGATCCACTGAAGCTTACAGTGCCCAGTGAAAGTTTACACACCCCTTGCACAATCTTTACATTTTGCTGTTTTAAAATTAAATGTAAAACAACTATTGCAGTGGCACATCATGTTATGGGTATGCTTGTCACCTGCAGGGACTGGGGAGTTTGTCAGGATCAAAATAAATATGAAAGGAGCAAAGACCTGGTAAAATGTTAGAGGAAAAACCGCCTCAGTCTTCTGAAAACCCTGGGATAGAGTTTTAATTTATCACTGGGACAATTACACAATTTAATGTCAGATGGCTTTTCCAAGAGGTGTTGAGTTTTCCTGAGTGTTCCAGCCACAATCCTAACTTAAATTTGCTTGAAATCTGAGACAGTTAGAATATGGCTGTGTAACGGATGTGAAACGGCTAGCTTAGTTAGCGGTGCGCGCTAAATAGCGTTTCAATCGGTTACGTCACTTGCTCTGAGACCTTGAAGTAGTAGTTCCCCTTGCTCTGCAAGGGCCGCGGCTTTTGTGGAGCGATGGGTAACGATGCTTCGTGGGTGACTGTTGTTGGTGTGTGCAGAAGGTCCCTGGTTCGCGCCCGGGTATGGGCGAGGGGACGGTTTAAAACTATTCTGTTACAGCTGCCCATCAATGAACTCCCAACCAAATTTACTGAGCTTGAGCAATTTTGACAAAAACAATGGATAAATATTGCCCTAAGAGTTTTGCAAAGTTGGTAGAATATTATTCAAAATTATTCACAGCTGTAATGGCTGCCAAATGTGCTTCCACCAAATATTAACTCTGGGTTGTGAAGACATATGTTTTTTAAAGTTAGTTATTAATTTGAAAAATGATCTATAATTTTCTTTAACTTTGACAATGTTGAGTAGTTTGTGTAGATCGGTAGGAAAAAGATCCAATGTATTCAGTTTTGAGATAAAAAAATATATATATAACGCAGCCAAATGTGAGGACTATGCAAGAGGTGTGTAGACTTTCACTAGAGACTGTAGCTCTTCCTCCTCATCTTCTCTCATGGGAGTAACTATCTACGTCAGAGCTCTGATAACTCTGACCACTCCCCACTTCGATGGCCAATGACCCACTCATAGGTACAGTACCTCCCATACAACTTATCGACGCCCCCTGTCTCATTAAAAGTGTTTATTCCGTCAAGTCTCTCTATATTTGTAATAGACCTAGGCTAGAGCACATCCCTAACTGTCCCACGTCTAAACAGAGGGGACTAGCAGTGGGAAAGAGGTAGAAGGATGAAGACCCAGTGAAAGAGAGGGATATGGAGGACAGAACTTGGCCGCTCCACTTTCAACAGGACGTAAAAGTGGGACAATCTGTTCCTTGGATACTATCCTATTCTAGTTTCTGGGGACCAATGCACTGAAAATATATCTATACTCACGCTCTGTCCTACATAGAGATAGAGAGCGAGGGAGAGGAGAGAGCGAGTGCGAAAGAGAGTGGAATGCTGTGCCTTTTAAAGGAAAATTCCACCCCAAAACAATATTTTGGTATTTGTTTAATTAGTCCATCATTGATATAGTCACAAAATATTTTGCATGTCACCTATCAAGTTTTCAATACATAGAATTTTCAAAATACAGAAATACATTTTGCTTCATATGATACAGCATTTTGCGCAATAGTGTTTGGTGCTGTTTAAGATGAGGGAGGACACATCTTTTTTTCTCTTACAGCATATTGGATAACTGTCATTCATATTCCATTCCCCCAGCTCAATGTAACATCGATAGGTTTAGGCAACTACATGATACTCACATTTTTCCTATACCTATCGTGAGGTTGCTACAACCTAACCTATGAATGAACGTTTACAATGTGGATACACGGGTCGAGAGAAATTTGAGTAATCAAGGCGACAGACATCGACACATTCAATTCAGCCTTGCGCAATCCTGCCTGAATCTAGCTGATCTAGGGTGTAATCATTAGTCCAACAGTTGCAAACGAGAGTTCCTATTGGACAAATTCAGTTATGTTCATTTTCGCTTGGTTCCATTTGCTTCCGTTTAAGAAAGTTTTTCAACAGAATCGCCGGAATGAATCCACCACTGATCACACGCAAACACAGTTAACTTTTATATAGGGGTGTGGCGAATAGTCAGACAAAACAAGTATCGTAACGGATATGGGCAATTTTCTGGATACGATTATGATCCGAGTATGTTCTGTAATTATCTGTGAAAAAAGGTGGCAGCTAGCATATTTCTCATGTCAGTCAGTCACAGAGTTTATAAACCATTCTGTACTGTCTTCAAGTCAGTCATATGTGGTCTAAATAACTCAATGGGCTAGTTTGCCTGTCTGTAAAGAGAAGGGCGGGCTATACGTTGATCCTGCTGCTCTGATTGGATAGAGTGAAGCTGTATTTCTCCATCTACTACATTTACATTTACATTTAAGTCATTTAGCAGACGCTCTTATCCAGAGCGACTTACAAATTGGTGCATTCACCTTATGACATCCAGTGGAACAGTCACAACAGTCACTACTCGCTTCATCATTTCACCCAATCACTTTTCCTCGCATGCTTTTTCGGTCTGGTCATTTAGATTGCTGCTGCCGACTACTATGATAAATCACATGGGGAGGATGTTTGCTATCAATGTGCATAATATCTAATAAATGGGGCAAGGGTAGATTAAACTAATGCACATTCTGACTGAGTGACAGCAGACTTGGCTGCCCGCTGCATGTTGACACACAGACACCCACCCCTCCGTTCGCTGCTCCTAATCTGTAGCTTTTTTTTGCAGTGAGAACGGTCAGGGATGTATTTTGCCAACATACAGTTGAAGTCGGAAGTTTACATACACATATGTTGGAGTCATTAAAACTCATTTTTCAACCACTCCACAAATTTCTTGTTAACAAACTATAGTTTTGGCAAGTCGGTTGGGACATCTACTTTGTGCATGGCACAAGTAATTTTTCCAACAATTGTTTACAGACAGATTATTTCACTTATAATTTACTGTATCACAATTCCAGTTGGTCAGAAGTTTTCATACACTAAGATGACTGTGCATTTAAACAGCTTGGAAAATTCCAGAAAATGATGTCATGGCTTTATAAGCTTCTGATAGCCTTATTGACATCATTTGAGTCAATTGGAGGTGTACCTGTGGATGGGAGCAATTTCCAAACAACTGAAGGCACCACTTTCATCTGTACAAACAATAGTAAGCAAATATAAACACCATGGGACCACACAGCCGTCCTACTGCTCAGGAATGAGACGCGTTCTGTCTACTAGAGATGAACATACCTTGGTGCGAAAAGTGCAAATCAATCCCAGAACAACAGCAAAGGACCTTGTGAAGATGCTGGAGAAAACAGGTACAAAAGTATCGATAGCCACAGTAAAACGAGTCCTATATCGACATAACCTGAAAGGCCGCTCAGCAAGTTAGAATCCACTGCTCCAAAACCGCCATAAAAAAAGCCAGACTACGATTTGCAACTGCACATGGTGACAAAGATTGTACATTTTGGAGAAATGTCCTCTGGTCTGATGAAACAAAAATAGAACTGTTTGGCCATAATGACCATAGTTATGTTTGGAGGAAAAATGGGGAGGCTTGCAAGCCGAAAAACACCATCCCAACAGTGAATCAGGGGGGGAGGCAGCATCATGTTGTGGGGGTGCTTTGCTGCAGGAGGGATTGGTGCACTTCACAAAATAGATGGCATTATAAGGGGGGGAAATTATGTGGATATATTGAAGCAACATCTCAAGACATCAGTCAGGAAGTTAAAGCTTGGTCACAAATGGGTCTTCCAAATGGACAATGACCCCAAGCATACTTCCAAAGTTATGACAAAATGGTTTAAGGACAACAAAGTCAAGGTATTGGAGTGGCCATCACAAAGCCCTAACCTCAATCCTATAGAAAATTTGTGGGCAGAACTGAAAAGGTGTGCAAGCAAGGGGGCCTACAACCCTGACTCAGTTACACCAGCTCTGTCAGGAGTAATGGGCCAAAATTCACCCAACTTATTGTGGGAAGCTTGTGGAATGCTACCCAAAACGTTTGACCCAAGTTATGAAATTTAAAGGCAATGCTACCAGACACTAATTGAGTGTATGTAAACTTCTGACCAACTGGGAATGTTATGAAAGAAATATAAACTGAAATAAATCATTCTCTCTACTATTATTCTGACATTTCACTTTCTTAAAATTAAGTGGTGATCCTAATTGACCTAAGACAGTGAATATTTACTAGGATTAAATGTCAGGAATTGGGAAAATGAGTTTAAATGTATTTGGCTAAGTTGTACGTAAACTTCTGATTTCAACTGTATATTTAGATACACTACCGTTCAAAAGTTTGGGGTCACTTAGAACTGTCCTTGTTTTTGTAAGAAGAAGAAAAAATATGTCCATTAAAATAACATCAAATTGATCAGAAATACAGTGTAGACATTGTTAATGTTGTAAATGACTATTGTAGCTGGAAACGGCTGATTTTTAATGGAATATTTACATAGGCCAACTGAGGCCCATTATCAGCAACCATCACTCCTGTATTCCAATGGCACGTTGTGTTAGCTATTCGAAGTTTATAATTTTAAAAGGCTAATTGATCATTCATAAAACATTTTTGAATTATGTTAGCACAGCTGAAAACTGTTGTTCTGATTGAAGAAGCAATAAAACTGACCTTCTTTAGACTAGTTGAGTATCTGGAGCTTCAGCATTTGTGGTTTCGATTACAGGCTCAAAATGGCCAGAAACAAAGACCTTTCTTCTGAAACTCGTCAGTCTATTCTTGTTCTGAGAAATTAAGGTTATTCCACGCGAGAAATTGCCAAAAAACTGACGCTCTCGTACAGCGCTGTGTACTACTCCCTTCACAGAACAGCGCAAACTGGCTGTAACCAGAATAGAAAGATGAGTGGGAGGCCCCGGTGCACAACTGAGAAAGAGGACAAGTACATTAGAGTGTCTAGTTTGAGAAACAGACGCCTCACAAGTCCTCAACTGGCAGCTTTATTAAATAATACCTGCAAACACCAGTCTCAACGTCAACAGTGAAGAGGCGACTCCGGGATGCTGGCCTTAGGTAGGTAGAGTTTCAAAGAAAAAGGCATATTTCAGACTGGCCAATAAAAATAAAAGATTAAGATGGGCAAAAGAACACTGCACAGAGGAACGCTGCCTAGAAGGCCAGCATCCCGGAGTCACCTCTTCACTGCGTTACTACAGATCCTGGTTCGATACCGGGCTGTGTCGCAGCCGGCCACAACCGGGAGACCCACGAGGTGATGCACAATTTGCCCAGCGTTGTCTGGGTTAGGGGAGGGTTTGGCCGGCCGGGATTTCCTTGTCCCATCGCTCTCTAGCGACTCCTGTGTCGGGGCGGGTTCATGCACACTGACACAGTCGCCAGGTGTACTGTGCTTCCTCCGCAACATTGGTGCGGCTGGCTTTCTTGGTTAAGCGGGCATTGTGTCAAGAGGCAGTGCGGCTTGGCTGGGTTGTGTTTCGGAGGATGCAGGGCTCTCGACCTTTGCTTCTCCCGAGTCAGTACAGGAGTTGCAGCGATGGGACATGACCGTAACTACCAATTGGATATAACTTAAAATGGTGTAAAAAAACAGCAACAATTATTTACCTTATTTACATAAGTATTCAAACCCTTTGCTATGAGACTCGAAATTGAGTTCAGGTGCTTGTTGTTTCCATTGATCATCCTTGAGATGTTTCTACAACTTGATTGTAATCCCCCTGTGGTAAATTCAATTGGTTGGACATGAATTGGAAAGGCACACACCTGTCTATATATGGTCCCACATTTGACAGTGCATGTCAGAGTAAAAACCAAGCCAAGAGGTTGAAGAAATTCTACATAGAGCTCTAAGACAGGATTGTGTCCTAGGCACAGATCTGGGGAAGGGTACCAAAAAATGTCTGCAGCATTTAACGTCCCCAAGAACACAGTGGCCCCTATCATTCTTAAATGGAAAAAGTTTTAAACCACCAAGACTTCCTGGAGCTGGCTGCCCAACCAAACTGAGCAATCTGGTGAGAAGGGCCTTGGTCAGGGAGGTGACCAAGAACCCGATGGTCACACTGACAGAGCTCCAGAGTTTCTCTGTGGCGATGGGAGAACCGTCCAGAAGGACAACCATCTGTGCAGAAATCCACCAATCAGCCACTCCTCAGTAAAAGGCACATGCCAACCCACTTGGAGTTTGCCAAAAGGCACCTAAAGGACTCTCAGACCATGAGAAACAAGATTATCTGGTCTGATGAAACCAAGATTGAACTCTTGGCCTGAATGCCAAGCGTCACATCTGGAGGAAACCTGGCACCATCTCTATGGTGAAGCATAGTTTGTGGCAGCATCATGCTGTGGAGATGTTTTTCAGTGGCAGGTACTGGGAGACTAGTCAGTATCAAATAAAAGATTAACGGAGCAAAGTACAGAGAGATCCTTGATGAAAACCTGCTCCAGAGAGCTCAGGACCTCAGACTGGGGCGAAGGTTCACCCTCCAACAGGACAATGACCCTAAGCACACAGCCAAATCAACGCAGGAATAGCTTCGGGACAAGTCTCTGAATGTCCTTGAGTGGTCCAGCCAGAGTCCGGACTTGAACCTGATCTAACATTTCTGGAGACACCTGGAAATAGCTGTGCAGCGATGCTCCCCATCCATCCTGACAGACCTTGAGAGGATTCGCAGAGAAGAATGGGATCAACTCCCCAAATACAGGTGTGCCAAGCTTGTAGAGTTTTTTCCAAGATGAATTGAGACTGTAATCTCTGTCAAAGGTGCTTCAACAAAGTACTGAGTGAAGGGTGTCAACATGTATGTAAATGTGTTATTTCAGCTTATGATTCATAATAAATTTGCAAAAATTCTAAAAAACAGTTTTTGCTTTGTCAGTCTGGGCTATGGTGTGCAGATTGATGAGGGAAAAAAATATTTCATCCATTTTAGAATAAGGCTGTAACGTAACACATTTTGGAAAAAGTGAAGGGGTCTGAATTCTTTCCGAATGCACTGTATACCGTATCATGTCTGGTTGAGTCTATGATTGTTTACACAGCTACTGAGGGTGGTTAGACATCTATGCCAGCCCAAAGTCATTGTGACTTTGTTGCAAGATGCACAAATGATGAGCTCTAGATACTATGTTCCAATGTGAAGATGAAAAGAAAAATGGAAGGAAAATATAGGATGGAACCTTTCCCCAAATCCATCCAGCCATCTTTGCTTCCTGGGCCCTGAAGGAGGGCAATTCATCTTATTCCTCGTTATCATGATTAATCCTCCTCTGATCCTCCTCTTATGTTCAACTCCTTCTCCCTCCCCTTGGCTACACACCTCAGTGAACCCATGTGTTCTGTTCCCCATATCCCTGTTAAAGGCACTGTTTGTGCCCCAAACCCTTTGTCCGGGTTTCCACCAGGGTTTTTGGTGCTAATCAGAGTTCCAACCTGTGAGCTTTAGGCCCTGATTTTCGGATCATTCAATTTTCCCCTTGGCAAGCCTCTCTCGCCAACTTCAGCAGCCTTTCAAAAACACAGCCGTCAGATGGTGCTGAGCTCTCACTGTTTTTAATTCATTTGGGGGCCCTCCATGTTCAATTGGTCATGCAGAGCAAGCCAAAAGAGTGATGTATTCAGTTTTTGAAATCATAAGAGTTTTATCCTTTTATTGGGAGGTTCATGAGACTTCAGTACCTATTGTGATTGTAAATGTTGCTCAAACCTGTGATCTAGGCCTATTTCCAGTACCATCTCTTCCACTCCTTGTTTGCCAATGAGTTCTTCCTCTCATCGCTCCGCACACAGTCACTTTCGCTTGTATCCTACTTTTCCCTCTCAGCGCTCTCTTCAACTTTCTCTCATCACCCTTCCAACCGCCCAATTGTTCTCACTCTCTATTTCTCCCTCAATCTGATTACTCTGCTTTATGCAGTATACATCTCACTCTCTCTCTCTTTCCCTCCCCAATGAGTTAGATCTTTGGCACTCTATTGGCCTGTCTGCCTTCTGTCTGTCTTTCTCTTCTCTCCTCCAGTGCAGACTCCCAAGTTCTTCAATAATTAACGAGACAATGTACATAAATCAGCCTATCTCCGTCCCTCCTTGTTCATTTCATGACGGTGGCAACCTCCTAAAATATTTTAAGCATTTAACATGCTGCGGTTTAGCAACGTGGGAATTATAGACGCCATCACCATCAATGTGAGGCGTGGTTCGGGAATGTCGACTCTAATGCCGCCAACAACAACTAGAGTGTAGGATGAATGGTGGCTTTGTCCATTTCATAGGTGGTTCCCTGCAGTTCCTTTTACATGTGTTGATGCATTGTTTCTAAGCGATTTTCATTGAGTCCCCTCTATAATGTATAGTATGTGTGTTTACTGAAGTGGGTAGAGACACGTTTCCTTCTTCACCATTCTCCAGCCGACCAGCTCATCTCTCTGTCCTGCCCGCCTCACTTCCTTTGACAGACAGTTGCTCAGGATGAAGTGGCCATCCCCGTCACTCACTGGCTCCTTGGGGATCACTTTCCCACCGTGCTCAATCCTCGGTTCCCCATCCTCTTTACACAGCAGCTATTCAATGGGTATGCTTCCTGTTTGCCTTCTGGGTACTGAGACATGGACAGACCCTATTGATCTGCATGCATCAAACATACCTCCAGCATACTGTCATTGAGTGGTACGAACACAAACACTGGTTGAAAACACTAGAACCTATCTATCATGTTTGCCATGTAAACCTATGTGAGTGATGTGTCTGTGCTTTTTTTCACGTCTGTAATTCTCAAAGCATCATGAGTTTTCCAGAAGCGGCCCTTCTGTGTTAGTTTGCCTGCTACTAGTCTAAAATGAAAGCTGTCCCTGTGGCATCATGGGATGTTTTATTGAGCTCCGTCTGTTCATTTGAGTCTACAGATTCACATCTACAGTGTGTGGGGCTCACCGCTTTCATTTTCAATTCCGACCTCAAAACAGCCAATAGGGCAGTGGGGAATCCCAACTTCATCCACCATCGTTAAGACGTTTTTTTTTTTTGGACAAGATCCAACTCTGCATGATGGCAGGCCCTGTAGCCAGACTACGCCGCATAGTGAAACCAGCAAGAAGCATATGGAGGGATTTCCCAGCCAAATGCTTGTGGAAGGACAGTATTATTCAACTGGGCAACTTGCTGTTAGTTTCACTAGAGAAAACAATGGGACTATGACCATGAAAAAAACTAAGCACAAAGCTTTTGACCATGCTCAATACTAAACTGCCTGTCCTCTCTCTCCTGCAATGAACCTGCAAATATTCATAGAGTTTATATATAGGCCGTCTTTCATCAGCTCTATTCCCCCATGTATTCCCGACAGCAAAATGTAAAATGTGGACCAGCACTCATTCACCTAGGCTATGCGAGAAGCCACTGTCACCAATGAGTTATTGCTTCTATTGCATATGCCTACGCTACTGTTAATACCAAATGCTTTACATTTTACAAGTTCATTTATTTTCTCGCAGTTCGAGAAGTGTGTTGATTTGAGTGTTGTCAGTCAATGTGTTAATTAGCCATTTGTTTAACCCTTTACGTCCCTCTCTCCTCCACAGCATGTTTTTGGGGGTGAAGACAATGTCGCACGGGACAGCCATGTCACGTTGCCACGACAGCAATGTCACCTGGCCCTCTCTGCAGTGACCCTGCACAGCGAAGGATGCTGGGGAATAGCAAACACTATTATCCCGGGGAGGACGACAAGTATGGGGAAGATGAGGAAGAGGAAGAGGAGCAGGGACGAGAGAACAGAAAGGGGGAGAGTAGAGAGAAGGAGAATGGAGGGATAGAAGGGCTCGGGGAGATGGAGATAAAGGGAGGCAGACAATCACGCGAAGGTAAATGGGAGGGAGGTAAACCCTCGGCCATTGTGGTTGGAAGACAGAGAGGAGACCGGACACTGAGGCCAGCCAATCCAAGAACTAGAGGCATCCCCTATACATCCAATCAGGCTCCCCAAAAGCAGCAACACCATCTCATCCCAGCCAATCAGCAGCAGTATCACCCGGCCCCGTCCACTCAGACCCAGAAGAGACGCGCTCACATGGAGCGGAGTATGACCACAGTGGCGCCCATAGAGGACACTCACCTGACCATGATGGTGTTCCGCATTGGAATCCCTGACATCAAACAGACAGTAGGTGCATGTTTCATGGTACTGCTAAGTACAATTGTGTCAAGCTGTTATTATATTCTTCTCACATTACTATCATTGGATACAGACAGTGTAACAGCCAAGCCCAGGCCAGAGATCAATCCTGAGGGGAACCATACTACATTCAGAACAACCATCTCTCTCACATGAGTTATGAATCTATGAAGAACAGAGACTTGACTCAGGTTAGGCTACATGCAAGTGCTAAACACGGCTCACTTAATAATCCAAAGTAATTGACAGTGTTCTCACTTCTCAATGAAGTTAGCAATGATTTGAAGCGATAGACGCATTCTCTGTACTGCATAGATAGGTGTGATTGTGGGTGAGAGTTGGCCAACCCCTTTGCTCCATACTGCAGCGGCATTTCAGGTGAGAATGAGTACCCTTTGTTAACCCCTCCCCCGTTATGACTCTTCTCCGTACTCCAATTCCCAGAACATTCCCAACTGTTCTACATGTCAGCTGATCTGCCCTCAATATAACAGTAATTGCTAATTATCTAATAGAGTTTTAATGAGTTTGAGGAGGGCGTGATCACAAAAGAGGGCATTTGGTGTCTTGGTCTTAACATTTACATTTAAGTCATTTAGCAGACGCTCTTATCCAAAGCACCGTCACCCACGGGGCATCCTAGACTACCCACTACCCACCCCAACAAACAACTTAAAGTACCTCACACAGGAAATAGAATTGTTAAAAATTAGATGGAGAGAATGAGGAAATGAAGTTGAGTGGAGGCTGAAAGAGAAGGAGAGAGAGAGAGAGAAAGAGAAGGAGAGAGAAGCACAGGATGTTAGAGAGGGAGACAAAAAGAGGCATGAATAGGTCAAAAGGTCACAAACAACACACTTGGGAGGAGAATTCCCAGGGACCTCACGTTACGATATTATCACGATACTTTGGTGCCGATATGACATGTATTGCAATTCGATACTGCGATTTTATTGCGAATCAATGTTCCAAACATATTGCTCACCATATGTCTGCTGCAGGGGGACAAGAGTGAGCCCATGAGAACATTTGTTTTGATCAGTCATGGAAATAAAGGTGCTGAAAACAAATTGTCTCACTACTTAAAAAGAAGATGGAGAATAAGCTTTGAAGGAAAAATACTGGAGTTTTGGTGCAGGTACAGCCAACTAGAGAAAAAATATTATTGCGATATTGTCAACAATAATATTATGATATATCACCAAAATAATATCCCAATATGTAACTGTATCAATGTTTTTCCCCCAACACTACAACACACATCTCTGTACATTGATAAATCTCTCAGTAGTTAATGTCTGAACAATGATATACGGTGGGGCAAAAAAGTATTTAGTCAGCCAACAATTTTGCAAGTTCTCCCACTTAAAAAGATGAGAGTGGCCTGTAATTTTCATCATAGGAACACTTCAACTATGACAGACAAAATGAGAAAAGAAAATCAAGAAAATCACATTGTAGGATTTTTTATGAATTTATTTGCAAATTATGGTTGAAAATAAGTATTTGTTCACCTACAAACAAGCAAGATTTCAGGCTCTCACAGACCTGTAACTTCTTCTTTAAGAGGCTCCTCTGTCCTCCACTCGTTACCTGTATTAATGGCACCTGTTTGAACTTGTTATCAGTATAAAAGACACCTGTCCACAACCTCAAACAGGCACACTCCAAACTCCAATATGGCCAAGACCAAAGAGCTGTCAAAGGACACCAGAAACAAAATTGTAGACCTGCACCAGGCTGGGAAGACTGAATCTGCAATAGGTAAGCAGCTTGGTTTGAAGAAATCAACTATGGGAGCAATTATTAGGAAATGGAAGACATACAAGATCACTGATAATCTCCCCTCGATCTCGGGCTCCACGCAAGATCTCACCCCGTGGGGTCAAAATGGTCACAAGAACGGTGAGCAAAAATCCCAGAACCACACGGGGGGACCTAGTGAATGACCTGCAGAGAGCTGGGACCAAAGTAACAAAGCCTACCATCAGTAACACACTACGCCGCCAGGGACTCAAATCCTGCAGTGCCAGATGTGTCCCCCTGCTTAAGCCAGTACATGTACAGGTCCGTCTGAAGTTAGTTTACTAGAGAGCATTTGGATGATCCAGAAGAAGATTGGGAGAATGTCATATGGTCAGATGAAACCAAAATATAACTTTTTGGTAAAAGCTCAACTCGTCGTGTTTGGAGGACAAAGAATGCTGAGTTGCATCCAAAGAACACCATACCTACTGTGAAGCATGGGGGTGGAAACATCATGCTTTGGGGCTGTTTTTCTGCCAAGGGACCAGGACGACTGATCCGTGTAAAGGAAAGAATGAATGGGGCCATGTATCGTGAGATTTTGAGTGAAAACCTCCTTCCAGCAGCAAGGGCATTGAAGATGAAACGTGGCTGGGTCTTTCAGCATGACAATGATCCCAAACACACTGCCCGGGCAACAAAGGAGTGGCTTCATAAGAAGCATTTCAAGGTCCTGGAGTGGCCTAGCCAGTCTCCAGATCTCAACCCCATAGAAAATCTTTGGAGGGAGTTAAAAGTCCGTGTTGCCCAGCAACAGCCCCAAAACATCACTGCTCTAGAGGAGATCTGCATGGAGGAATGGGCCAAAATACCAGCAACAGTGTATGAAAACCTTGTGAAGACTTACAGAAAACGTTTGACCTCTGTCATTGCCAACAAAGGGTATATATTGAGATAAACTTTTGTTAATGACCAAATGCTTATTTTCCACCATCATTTGCAAATAAATTCATTAAAAATCCTACAATGTGATTTTCTGGATTTTTTTTCTCATTTTGTCTGTCATAGTTGAAGTGTACCTATGATGAAAATTGCAGGCCTCTCTCATCTTGGGAGAACTTGCACAATTGGTGGCTGACTAAATACTTTTTTGCCCCACTGTATTTATTGTAATGAGGATAGCTGCTGAGAGCATCCCAGAAGAGCCCTGTCAGAAACAACAGAATGATAGGGTGGAACTGTCACACATATATAAAGTGCATTCTGAAAGTATTCAGACCCCTTCACTTTTTACACATTTTGTTACGTTACAGCCTTATTCTAAAATGGATTAAATTGTTTTTTCCCCTCAGTAATCTACACACAATACCACAAAAACAGATTTTTAGAAATGTTTGCAAATTTGGAACAAATCTGAAACTTAAATATCACATTTACATAAGTATTCAGACCTTTTACTCAGTACTTTGTTGAAACACCTTTGGCAGCGATTACAGCCTCAATTCTTCTTGGGTATGACGCTACAAGCTGGGCAGACCTGTATTTGGGGAGTTTCTCCCATTCTTCTCTGCAGATCCTCTCAAGCTCTGTCAGGTCGGATGGGGAGCGTCGCTGCACAGCTATTTCCAGGTGTCTCCAGAGATGTATGATTGGGTTCATGTCCGGGCTCTGGCTGGACCACTCAAGAACATTCAGAGACTTTTCCCGAAGCAATTCCTGCGTTGTTTTGGCTGTGTGCTTAGGGTCATTGTCCTGTTGGAAGGTGAATCCTGAGTCTCTAGTCTCCCAGCCGCTGAAAAACATCCCCACAGCATGATGCTGCCTACAGAATCCCCCGACCTCAACCCAATTGAGATGGTTTGGGATGAGTTGAAATGCAGAGTGAAGGAAAAGCAGCCAACAAGTGCTCAGCATATGTGGGAACTTCTTCAAGGCTGTTGGAACAGCATTCCTCATGAAGCTGTTTGAGAGCCTGCCAAGAGTGTGCAAAGCTGTCATCAATGCAAAGGGTGGCTATTTTGAAGAATCTGAAATACACTGCTCAAAAAAATAAAGGGAATACTAAAATAACATCCTAGGTCTAAATGAATGAAATATTCTTTTTAAATACTTTTTTTCTTTACATAGTTGAATGTGCTGACAACAAAATCACACAAAATGTATCAATGGAAATCAAATTTATCAACCCATAGAGGTCTGGATTTGGAGTCACACTCAAAATTAAAGTGGAAAACCACACTGATCCAACTTTGATGTAATGTCCTTAAAACAAGTCAAAATGAGGCTCAGTAGTGTGTGTGGCCTCCACGTGCCTGTATGACCTCCCTACAATGCCTGGGTATGCTCCTGATTAGGTGGCGGATGGTCTCCTGAGGGATCTCCTCCCAGACCTGGACGAAAGCATCTGCCAACTCCTGGACAGTCTGTGGTGCAACGTGGCGTTGGTGGATGGAGTGAGACATGATGTCCCAGATGTGCTCAATTGGATTCAGGTCTGGGGAACGGGCGGGCCAGTCCATAGCATCAATGCCTTCCTCTTGCCTGACCTGCTGACACACTCCAGCCACATGAGGTCTAGCATTGTCTTGCATTAGGAGGAACCCAGGGCCAACAGCACCAGCATATGGTCTCACAAGGGGTCTGAGGATCTCATCTCCGTACCTAATGGCAGTCATGGAGGGCTGTCCGGCCCCCCCAAAGAAATGCCACCCCACACCATGGCTGACCCACCGCCAAACCGGTCATGCTGGAGGATGTTGCAGGCAGCAGAACGTTCTCCACGGCGTCTCCAGACTCTGTCACGTCTGTCACATGTGCTCAGTGTGAACCTGCTTTCATCTGTGAAGAGCACAGGGCGCCAGTGGCGAATTTGCCAATCTTGGTGTTCTCTGGCAAATGCCAAACGTCCTGCACGGTGTTGGGCTGTAAGCACAACCCCCACCTGTGGACGTCGGGCCCTCATACCACCCTCACAGATTCTGTTTCTGACCGTTTGAGCAGACACATGCACATTTGTGGCCTGCTGGAGGTCATTTTGCAGGGCTCTGGCAGTGCTCCTCCTGCTCCTCCTTGCACAAAGGCGGAGGTAGCGGTCCTGCTGCTGGGTTGTTGCCCTCCTACGGCCTCCTTCACGTCTCCTGATGTACTGGCCTGTCTCCTGATAGTGCCTCCATGCTCTGGACACTACACTGACAGACACAGCAAACCTTCTTGCCACAGCTCGCATTGATGTGCCATCCTGGATGACCTGCACTACCTGAGCCACTTGTGTGGGTTGTAGACTCCATCTCATGCTACCACTAGAGTGAAAGCACCGCCAGCTTTCAAAAGTGATCAAAACATCAGCCAGGAAGCATAGGAACTGAGAAGTGGTCTGTGGTCACCACCTGCAGAACCACTCCTTTATTGGGGGTGTCTTGCTAATTGCCTGTAATTTCCACCTGTTGTCTATTCCATTTGCACAACAGCATGTGAAATGTATTGTCAATCAGTGTTGCTTCCTAAGTGGACAGTTTGATTTCACAGAAGTGTGATTGACTTGGAGTTATATTGTGTTGTTTAAGTGTTCCCTTTATTTTTTTGAGCAGTTTATAAAGTATATGTTGATTTGTTTAACACTTTTTTGGTTACTACGTGATTCCATATGTGTTATTTCATAGTTTTGATGTCTTCACTATTATTGTATAATGTAGAAATAGTAAAAAATGAAGAAAAACCATTGAGTAGGGTGTGTCCAAACCTTTGACTGGTAGTCTATATCTACTAGACTAGATACAGGACAGACACTACAAAACCTTATTCCTGGTGATGAATTGTTTGACTGTCTTTTTTGTTGTTGCCATTAATGAATGTGTTATTCAATGCACCCCTGTCCCCCTTCCCCCTGTCCCGTCCCCCATTAAGAGGGTACACACTGTCTTTGCACAGTGAGTGAGTCCATGCAACTTATTATGTGACTTGTTAAGCATATTTTGACTCCTGAAATGATGTAGGCTTGCCATAACAATGGGGTTGAATACTTATTGACATTTCAGCTTTTAATTTTGAATAACAGTAATTCCACTTTGACATTATTGTGTGTAAACCAGTGACAAACAATTTATATGTAATAAATGTTCAATCCAGGCTGTAACACAGCAAAATGTGGAAAATGTCAAGGGGTGTGAATACTTTCTGAAGTTCCGCTCTCTCCCAGGAATCACACACCAACACACACACACCATACATCTTGCATACACACACGTCTCTCTCACACACAGACACACAGACACACATACTCGGGTATTTCCTCCAAGGGACGGCATCGCTATGGCAACGGGTACATTGCTCCTCTAATGATCTCGCCATGTGCTGTTGGCTACAGTATCAAACGGATAGACAGAAGGGGAGAAAACTATATAAAATGTTGTCCACCCCCCAAAATAAAACAATAATATGGAAATATACTTCACAAACATCATCCTAAAATCAAATAAATGCAAAGTTACCCGATGCATATAAAAACATCAAAGACATTGTCCATTGTGACCAGAAAGCCTCTAATGTATCAAACACAGACATACGTGGGGGGAACGCGCTTCATCCTCTAAAGAAGTCTATGAAGAAAATCTCTGTCTTCCATTGATTGCAATGCAGGTCTAAGGTTATGGCTAAGGCAGATAATTGGTTTAGTTGACAGAGTGAGTGTTGTACTCTGGGTCCTAGTAATTATTGGCGCTCATTGTGTGTCTTGAGTCTTGTTAATAGACACAGTTAATAGACATGGCGACTGATTAATAATTTACACACCTTTCATTTGTATACAAATGAGTCAGAATGGTGATAGCGAATCGGTGGCTTTGCAGCGAATGAGCACATTTGATGCTCAGTAGTTAGTGTGCTAGATCAGTTAGATTATTTGTTCATTTCAAGTAGAGTAAACATGATAATTGTCAGTTTTCAATGGGACCAGTAAAAGGCCATTGATAGAAAGGTGAAACCAATTTCCATAAAGTACTTTCTTACGTCTACTTTTAAAACAAACTCTTGTCAATCACATGCCGTTAATGCAGCCTTGTTGATAAATGTCACCGTGTTATGAATAATTAACTGCCATGATGCTTTAGATTTGGATCACAAATTGTATGTCAAGCTAATTATACACCTTCCTGTCAAATCAAATGGCATTTAAAATGTAGAACTCACCTTTGTCCCAATCCTTGCTTCCATCCAACACTCACGCATGCACGCACACACGTGCACACACACACATGCACACCACCTTCAAAAGAATACACTCGTGATTTTCATACCTATTAACTGTCCACTGTGCCCTCTCGTCTCTCATCTCCTCCCTCTGTCAGAGGTGTCTGCAGTTTGACCCTGACTTCACGGTGTGGAGTGCCAAGCAGCAGGTCGTCTGTTCGCTGAGCGAGCCACTGTGGGACATCTACAACTATGGCCTCTTCCAGCCCGCCGGAGAGGGACGAGACGCCATGTTCCTGGAGGAGGAGCGCTGCCTCCGAGACTACCCACAGTCCTTTGAGAAAGGGGTGCCTTACCTGGAGGTATTTTGATGGGAGACACTGGATGTTAGAGAGTGATGCAATAAGAATACACTACCGTTCCAAAGTTTGGGGTCACTTACAAATGTACTTGATTTGAAAGAAAAGCAACATTTTTGTCCATTAAAATAACATAAAATTGATCTGAAATACAGTGTAGACATTGTTAATGTTCTAAATGACTATTGTAGCTGGAAATGGCTGATTTGTTTAATGGAATATCTACATAGGCGTACAGAGGCCCATTGTCAGCAACCATCACTCCTGTGTTCCAATGGCACGTTGTGTTAGCTAATCCAAGTTTATAATTTTAAAAGGCTAATTTATCATTAGAAAACCCTTTTGCAATTATGTTAGCACAATTGAAAACTGTTGTTCTCAATTAAAGAAGTAATTAAACTGGCTATCTTTAGACTTATTGAGTATCTGGAGCATCAGCATGTGTGGGTTCGTTTACAGGCTCAAAATGGGCAGAAACAAAGTCCTTTCTTCTGAAACTCGTCAGTTTATTCTTGTTCTGAGAAATGAAGGCTATTCCATGCGAGAAATTGCCAAGAAACTGAAGATCTCGTACAACGCTGTGTACTACTCCCTTCACAGAGCAGTGCAAACTGGCTCTAACCAGAATAGAAAGACGAGTGGGAGGCCCCGGTGCACAACTGCGCAAGAGGACAAATACATTAGAGTGTCTAGTTTGAGAAACAGACGCCTCACAAGTCCTCAACTGGCAGCTTCATTAAATAGTACCCGCAAAACACCAGTCTCAATGTCAACAGTGATGAGGCGACTCCGGAAGGCTTGCCTTCCATGCAGAGTTGCAAAGAAAAAGCCATATCTCTGACTGGCCAATAAAAATAAAATATTAAAATGGCAAAAGAACCCAGACACTGGACAGAGGAACTGCCTAGAAGGCCAGCATCCCGGAGTCGCCTCTTCACTGTTGACGTTGAGACTGGTGTTTTGCGGGTACTACGTGTGCTAACTGTGCTAGGAGCTGGCTAACATAATTGCAAAAGGGTTTTCTAATGATCAATTACCCTTTCAAAATAATAAACTTGGATTAGCTAACACAACGTGCCATTGAAACACAGGAGTGATGGTTGCTGATAATGGGCCTCTGCACACCTACAGTATGTAAAGTTGAAGTCGGAAGTTTACATACACTTAGGTTGGAGTCATTAAAACTCCACAAATTTCTTGTTAACAAACTATAGTTTTGGCGAGTCGGTTAGGACATCTAATTTGTGCATGACACAAGTAATTTTTCCAACCATTGTTTACAGACAGATTACAAACCTGACTCAGTTACATCTGCTCTATCAGGAGGAATGGGCCAAAATTCCCCCAACTTATCGTGGGAAGCTTCTGGAAGGCTACCTAAAACGTTTGACCCAAGTGAAACAATTTAAAGGCAATGCTACCCAATACTAATTGAGTGTATGTAAACTTCTGACCCACTGGGAATGTGATGAAAGAAATAAAAGCTGAAATAAATAATTCTCTCCTATTATTCTGACATTTCACATTCTTAAAATAAAGTAGTGATCCTAACTGACCTAAGACAGCTACAATAGTCATTTACAACATTAACAATGTCTACACTGTATTTATGATCAATTTGATGTTATTTTAATGGACCAAAAAAATGCTTTTCTTTCAAAAACAAAGACATTTCTAAGTGACCCCGGACTTTTCGGGGAGTGCATTTAAAAACTCACTTAGACTAATGGGCTGCCCCCAAGTCAGATTTTCATTGCATTTTCTTTAACTGACTTGATATGAATGGATTTGACCTCAACCTTAACCACAACCAGCTTGTAGGTCAAAACAAATTTGGATCGATGTATTTATATACATTTGCTTTTTGGTGGGTTTGCAGTGCTTCGATTTTTCACTGCGGAGCTCCACTTACTGTGAAACCAATACACAGTACAGTGATACCCATGCACTGGTATTAGCATGCCCTCTGGTGGTATGTCTGTTGTGGGTGTTTATGACCTGGGTGGGGTTCCAAATATGTAAGAGGTCAGGGCTGGAGTTGGTTCCAGAAGGACTACAGTGTTTAGATTAGGCAAGGTTGAAGCCAGGGGTATGAACATAAAGTGTTTTCATCCTTCAGATGGCTTTAACGATTTGATTCTACTGCAAATATTTTCTGTTCCACAGTTTAGGTACAAGACCAGGGTATACAAACAAACAAACCTGGATGAAAAACTACTTACTAAACTGCACACCAAGGTACTTCCTATGTCCCTTGTTGTAGGTGAAAGATATTTGTACAGCTATGGAATTGAAAGTTTATGGCAGGCCAATGTTTTTAATGTCCAGTGAACATCTTCCACTGCAGGCGAGTCTGAAAAAGTTCATGGACTACATTGTGAGTGGATCATTAGATAAGATATCAAAGGTACTGGACAAAGGTCTCGACCCAAACTACCATGACCCTGACAATGGAGGTGAGTTGAAAACTAGCTTGATAGGGTTACCACTGCATGACTCTGACACTGTTTTCAGTCAAATGATCATTACCGATATTAACAACCCCCATAATCTCAAACTCTTTCCCTGCTCCCTCCCTCTCTTCTTGATCCTCCATTTCCCCCTCCCTCCTTTCTCTCGCTCCCTCCTCTTCAGAGTCTCCCCTGTCTGTGGCGGTGCAATCTGGTATGACAGTGGAGGGGATCAGGGCGCTCGTTCAAGGTGGGGCCCATGTCGACTTCAGATCCAGAGATGGACTGACAGCTGTACACAAGGCTGTCAAGGCACACAATCATGTTGCGCTGCTGGTAACTAGGACTCCACACACACACACACACACACACACACACACACACACACACACACACACACACACACACACACACACACACACACACACACACACACACACACACACACACACACACACACACACACACACACACACACACACACACACACACACATGGGTTTAATAAGCAAGTATTTTCTCCTTGCCAGGCTCTACTGTCCCTGGGAGCGTCTCCTGATTACAAAGACAGATGTTGCCTGACCCCGCTGTACCACTCAGTGCTGATAGGTGGCGACACCTCCTGCTGTGAGACCCTACTCTACTACAGGGCCAGACTGGGAGTGAGAGATGAAAACGGCTGGGAGGAGTCTCACCAGGTATCCGTCTGGCTGTCTAAAGCAGATCAATTTCCCTAAAAAAATGTTAAAAAAGAATCACCTCCATCCATATGATCGTCACAAACAATGTCTCAGACAGCACTGGCCCTATTTTGACTAAAATTGGCTGAGGGACGTGTCTTGCCATAGAGATCTGATATCTACAAAACTACACTGACTGGACCAAGGCGGTAGCTACAGTAATGAACTGAAATTTGTTTTGTCACACGCAATAACTGGATCTTTTTGTGGAAGGTGACATGTACACTGTTGTTTTTATGTCTATTCATATTTTTGTCTTCTGTGTATTATCATACGTTGGTATAGTACATTAGGTTTTTACTTTACTTTCAGTCTCCTGTCCTGTCCACGTCTTAAACATTTCATCCCTCTTTTTCTACTCTCCTCATTCTCCCCCATTGAGAAACACTCTCACTCATCTCTTTCCATTCATTCCCTTTCCTCCGCTGTTCCTTTCTCTCCACAGCTCAGGGATGAAGAGGAATTTGGAATGCAAGAAATACACAAGGTACTCGTCATGTAATCCATTAATACTTCGATTTAAGTCATGAAGTTGGGGGAAGAGTAACACTTAGGGTCATGACCTTACATAACCTTCCATGGTCTCAAAGTGGTTAAGAAAAAATGTTATAGAAAGAAAGAAAGAAAGAAAGACAGAAAGAAAGAAAGAAAGAAAGAAAGAAAGAAAGAAAGAAAGAAAGAAAGAAAGAGATTGGTCATTTCTTCCTGAAACAGGGAAGTTCCCAAGTGCCAAATCCGTACCTTCATCTCATGTAACTGTTGAGTCCAATGCGAATAGACGTTAGATACCATCCCGTGCTGACATCTTCTATCTCTGCATCATTTCCTCACTTTTTCTGTGCTGTGCTGTTCACCAGTGTGGTGTCATGCTATTTTACTTTGTTCATATTAGCTTGTGGAGTGTCCTGTGGTACTTCTTTAATTTGGTTTCTTGTGTTATTTCAAGTGCAAAAAAGAAAGAGGAAATCTTTAAGCAGAAGGGGCAATCAAAAGCGTATTTGTATCATTTTATTCATCAACTCTATATCTTTCTATTCTGTTTATCTTTCACGTTGTCACAAATGTTGCTACATACAATATATTTCATTTATTTGAAATTGATTGTGTTGTGATGATCCTTCTACAACCCCTGAGATTTTCTATTGCTAATAATTGTCATATTTAGATACTTTCTTTATACACCCTCCCCCAAGGCCTGCCAGAATGGTTTTGCCCAGCACCTGGAGCACCTTCTGTTCTATGGGGCAGATACCACTTCTCAGAATGCCTCAGGGAACACTGCACTTCACATTTGTGCTCTGTATAATAAGGTAAGTACCATTTAAAATATGCAATAAAGAGTGTGTGTTTCCATTCAAAGTTGAACTTAAAGAAACTGGTATGTGAGTTCCAAAACTACTGTATGATATTTTAGTCCTTTAGTCCAATGCAGCCATTTTTATTGAAATATCAAATCATTTCTGGATAACAAAGTACCTTTACAATTAAAATGGTAAAAAAATGAACAAATAGTTTCTTAGCAAAGAGCAATTTCTCAAGCAAGTATGTTGTTAGGACTGTCTGGGAGTGGTTTGAGTGGGGAGAGGAAAATGTTACATTTGCTGTTATTGGTAGAGAGGCTTGTAAATCTCTTTCTTATTGGTCTAATTAAGTAATATAACAAAACTCCCTCTCCCTCCCTCTCTAAAAGGGCATTATCATCATTTTCACAATTTCACATAATTATTCCAACCTCAAAATGTGGAAATAGAAATAGAACACAGGAAATTACATTTTTGACTGCACTGGGCCTTAAAACAGCGACTTTCTTTCTGGCCTATCAGGAAAGCTGTGTTCGTGTTCTGCTCTACAGAGGTGCCAATAAGGAAATGAAGAACAAGCATGGACAAACCCCCTTTCAGGTATCAATAACAACTTCATGTTTTAATATATATATATATATATATATATATATATATATATATATATATATATATATATATATATATATATATATATATATATATATATATATATACTGCCGACTACGCCAAATGTAATCAGGATTGTTATAGGTACTAGAGACGGTACTAGACGACCAGTTTTGATAGCCTTTAGCGTACCCTCATCCTACTCCTTCTCTGTTCCTCGGGTGATGTAGAGGTTAACCCAGGCCCTGTGTGTCCCCAGGTGCTCTCATTTGTTGACTTCTTTAAGCGTAAAAGCCTTGGTTTCATGCATGTTTAACATCAAAAGCCTCCTCCCTAAGTTTGTTTTACTCACTGCTTTAGCACACTCCGCCAACCCTGATGTCCTTGCCGTGTCTGAATCCTGGTTTAGGAAGGCCACCAAATATTCTGAGATTTCCATCCCCAACTACAACAATTACACCATCAAGATAGAACTGCCAAAGGGGGAGGAGTTGCAATCTACTGCAGAGATAGCCTGCAAAGTTCTGTCATACCATCCAGATCTATGCCCAAACATTTCGAGCTTCTAATTTTAAAAATGAATCTCTCCAGAATTAAGTCTCTCACTGTTGCCACCTGTTATAGACCCCCCTCAGCTCACAGCTGTGCCCTGGACACCATATGTGAATTGATTGCCCCCCATCTATCTTTAAAGTTTGTTCTGTTAGGTAACCTAAACTGGGATATGCTTAACACCCCGGCAGTCCTACAGTCTAAGCTAGATGCCCTCAATCTCACACAAATTATCAAGGAACCCACCAGGTACAACCCTAAATCTGTGAACATGGGCACCCTGATAGATATTATCCTGAACAACTTGCCCTCCAAATACACCTCTGCTCTTTCAATCAGGATCTCAGCAATCACTGCCTCATTGCCTGCATCCGCTATGGGTCCGCGGTCAAACAACCACCCCTCATCACTGTCAAACGCTCCCTAAAACACGTCTGCGACGAGCAAACCTTTCTTATCGACCTGGCCCGGGTATCCTGGAAGGATATTGACCTCATCCCATCAGTAGAGGATGCCTGGTCATCCATTAAAAGTAATTTCCTCACCATCTTGAATAAGCATGCCCCTTTCAAAAAATGTAGAACTAAGAACAGATATATAGCCCTTGGTTCTCTCCACACCTGACTGCCCTCGACCAGCACAAAGAAATCCTGTGGCGGCTTGCACTAGCATCGAATAGTCCCCGTGATATGCAACTTTCAAGGAAAGTCAGGACAGAACAGAAATTTGCATCCTGTAGCTCTAACTCCAAAAAGTTTTGGGACACGGTAAAGTCCATGGAGAATAAGAGCATCTCCTCCCAGCTGCCCACTGCACTGAGGCTAGGAAACAATGTCACCACCAATAAATCCACGATAATTGAGAATTTCAATAAGCATTTCTCTACGGCTGGCCATGCTTTCCTGCTGGCTACCCCGACCCCGGCCAACCGCTCTGCACCCGCCGCAGCTAGTTGCCCAAGCTTCCCCAGCTTCTCCTTCACCCCAATCCAGATAGCAGATGTTCTAAAAGAGCTGCAAAACCTGGACCCATACAAATCAGCTGGGCTAGACAACCTGGACCATCTCTTTCTAAAATTATCCGCCGCCATTGTTGCAACCCCTATTACCAGTCTGTTCAACCTCTCTTTCTTATCGTCTGAGATTCCTAAAGATTGGAAAGCTACCGCAGTTATCTCCCTACACTCTAGACCCAAACTGTTACAGACCTATATCCATCCTGCCCTGCCTTTCTAAAGTCTTCGAAAGCCAAGTTAACAAACAGATCACTGACCATTTCGAATCCCACCGTACCTTCTCCGCTGTGCAATCCGGTTTCAGAGCTGTTCACGGGTGCACCTCAGCCACAATCAAGGTACTAAACGATATCATAACTGCCATCGCTAAAAGACAGTACTGTGCCGCCGTCTTCATCGACCTTGCCAAGGCATTCGACCCTGTGAATCATTGTATTCTTACATCGTATTCTTATCAGCAGACTCAACAGTCTTGGTTTCTCAAATGACTGCCTCGCCTTGTTCACTAACTACTTCTCAGATAGAGTTCAATGTGTCAAATCGGAGGGCCTGTTGTCCGGACCTCTGGCAGTCTCTATGGGGGTACCACAGGGTTCAATTCTCGGGCTTACTCTTTTCTCTGTATATATCAACAATGTTGCTCTTGCTGCAGGGGATTCCTTGATCCACCTCTACGCAGGCGACACCATTCTGTAAACATCTGGCCCTTCTTTGGACACTGTTTTAACAAACCTCCAAACGAGCTACAATGCCATACAACACTCCTTCCATGGCCTCCAACTGCTCTTAAACGCTAGTAAAACTAACTGATCGCTGCCCGCACCTGCCCGCCCGCCAAGCATCACTACTCTGGATGGTTCTGACTTAGAATATGTGGACAACTACAAATACCTAGGTGTCTGGCTAGACTGTAAACTCTCCTTCCAGACTCATATTAAACATCTCCAATGCAAAATTAAATCTAGAATCGGCTTCCTATTTCGCAAAAAAAGCCTCCTTCAATCACGCTGCCAAACATACCCTCGTAAAACTGACACTTCTACCGATCCTCGACTTCGGCGATGTCATTTACAAAATAGCCTCCAACACTCTACTCAGCAAACTGAATGCAGTCTATCACAGTGCCATCTGTTTTGTCACCAAAGCCCAAAATACCACCCACCACTGTGAACTGTATGCTCTCGTCGGCTGGCCCTCGCTACATATTCGTTGCCAGACCCACTGGCTCCAGGTCATCTATAAGTCTTTGCTAGGTAAAGCTCCGCCTTATCTCAGCTCACTGGTCACCATAACAACACCCACCCGTAGCACACGCTCCAGCAGGTATATCTCACTGGTCATCCCCAAGCCAACACCTGCTTTGGTCGCCTTTCCTTCCAGTTCTCTGCTGCCAATGACTGGAAAGAATTGCAAAAATCGCTGAAGTTGGAGACATATCTCCCTCACTGACTTTAAGCATTAGCTATCTGAGCAGCTTACAGATCGCTGCAGCTGTACGCAGCCCATCTGTAAATAGCCCATCTAACTATCTACCTCATCCCCATATTGTTTAAAAAAAACGTTTTTGCTCTTTTCAACACAAGTATTTCTACTTGCACATCATCATCAGCACATCTATCACTCCAGTGTTAATTTTCTCAATTGTAATTACTTCGCTACTATGGCCTATTTATTGCCTTACCTCCTTGCGCCATGTGCACATACTGTATATAGACTTTTTCTATTGTATTATTGACTGTATGTTTGTTTATTCCATGTGTAACTCTGTGTTGTTGTTTGTGTCGCACTGCTTTGCTTTATCTTGGCCAGGTCGCAGTTGTAAATGAGAACTTGTTCTCAACTGGCATACCTGGTTAAATAAAGGTGAAATTAAAAAATTAATAAATAGGTAAATAAACCATTGAGTTAATAATCAGTTACTTGTTTTAAATGTATTATTTGCAAAGCATTTATCAAATTCTGTGTTTTTGTAGAATTGTTCCTGTACATGGAGCATGTATTGTGTTGCACAGTTGCATGTAATTGTGTGTCCACATGTGTTTGTGTTTTGAAGGTAGCAGTAATGTCAGGCCATTTTGAAATCGGGGAAATCATCAAAAACCACAGAGATGCAGATGTAGGTAAGTTTTGGTCCTCCACTTGGGTTATTTTCAGATTCGGGAGTGATTGATAGTGTGTTTTGATGAATGAGTGTCTACTATATTTATTTTCTTCTGTCTGCTATAAAACACCTTTCAGTGCATCATTTGGTATGAATGTCCTGCTTCCTCAATCAACCTTTGACTCACAATATATGTTGTCTTTTGTCATCTTATTAAGTTGTTTTATCACACTGGTAGATAGTATTTGTTCGAGGTGCATTGAATCTGAATAGAGGTTAATCCCGAGACATTTTGCAAACGATTTTGTTTCTGAAAGCACTGTGTTGGTTCAGAGGTGGCCTAAACTTGTGGATACCATTTATGTGCTGTTTCAAAGGAAGTTGCTAACTGGCATTAGCTGAATGACTGGGAGTCTATGGTAACATTTTTTTTTTTAAACTAGGCAAGTCAGTTAAGAACAAATGTTTATTTACAATAATGGCCTACCAGGGAACAGTGGGTTAACTGCCTTGTTCAGAGGCAGAACGTCAGAATGTCATTTCTAACTTGTCAGCTGACCCAACGCTCTAACCACTAGGCTACCTGCCGTCCCAACAGCTAGCTGTTACCATAGACTATAGACTTCCAGTTATTGTGCTAGTTAACATTGGCCCGCAAAACTACCTCTAACTTCCTTCATACTGGATGCAGAGACATACAAACGGTATCCAGGAGTTCACCTGACTCTGGGGAAGTACATAAAGGGCTTCATTGCCAAAATCCCGAAGTATCCCTTTTACCTCAAGTGATCCTTTTGATGATTACTTGCCCAGTTTCAGGGTTGTGTGTGTGGTGTTCAAGTCCATCCGTGTTGCTTATGTATTGTCTTTTCATCCGAATCACTTGAGTCTGGTCGGTAATCGTTCACACTCTCACAATATGCCCTCCCTCTTTCTCTCCCCCTCTTGCACTAACCTCACTGCTCTCCCACCTACCTGTCACTCTCTTTTCTCAGTGCCCTTTCTGGAATTCCCAAAGTATGCTCCCAAAAGAGGAGAGAGTGCACGCGCAATCCCTCTCCTCATGGCTCACCCTCACCCCCACCCCCTTCTGCGTGCTAACAGTGATAACAGCATGACCCTGCCTGATACCATGGCCCTGCCTGATACCATGGCCCTGCCCAACAAGTCTGCTAGATCCAATCCCATCCCTGGACAGGTACTGAGGTGCACAGTATGGAGACACAGTGGGGAATTGTTTATTGGGGAGCTATGCTTGAAGTTACTTTTAGTTAACGATTTGTGAGTTTGGGTTTGTGTAAGTGTCAACACAATTACATCATTTAGCCTATGTATTTATATAATCAATGTGTGTGTTTGTGTAATTGTTTGTTCCCCTCTCTCTCTAGGGTCGCAGGGCCTCTGTAGGTGTGAGGAGCTCCAGCAGTCCCAGGGCTCGTACCCGCTCCCCATCACGAGGAAGAGGAGGAGGAGGAGGACAGAGTGACACAGAGGAGAGGCATCACAGCAAACCACAGCGCGGCAGACAAGGGTGAGGACATAGTGGAGGGAGTGACCGTACATACAGTTGAAGTCATTTTTCAACCGCTCCACAAATTTCTTGTTGACAAACTATAGTTTTGGCAAGTCGGTTAGGGCATCTACTTTGTGCATGGCACAAGTAATTTTCCAACAATTGTTTACAGACAGATTATTTCACTTATAATTCACTGTATCACAATTCCAGTGGGTCATACGTTTACATACAATAAGTTGACTCTGCTTTAAACAGCTTGGAAAATTCCAGATAATTATGTCATGACTTTAGAAGCTTCTGATAGGTTAATTGACATCATTTGTCTCAATTGGGAGGTTTACCTGTGGATGTATTTCAAGGACTACCTTCAAACTCAGTGCCTCTTTGCTTGACATCATGGGAAAATCAAAATAAATCAGCCAAGACCTCAGAAAAAAAACATCCTTGGGAACAATTTCCAAATGCCTGAAGGTACCACGTTAATCTGTTCAAATAGTACGCATGTATAAACACCATGGGACCACGCAGCCATCATACCGCTCAGGAAGGAGACGCGTTCTGTCTCCTAGAGATTAATGTACTTTGGTGCGAAAAGTGCAAATCAATCCCAGAACAACAGCAAAGGACCTTGTGAAGATTCTGGAGGAAACAGATACAAGAGTATCTATATCCATGTAAGATTAGTCCTATATCGACATAACCTGAAAGGCCGGTCAGCAAGGAAGAAGCCACTGCTCCAAAACCGCCATAAAAAGAGCCAGACTACGGTTTGCAACTGCACATGGGGACAAAGATCATACTTTTTGGAGAAATGTCCTCTGGTCTGATGAAACAAAAATAGAACTGTTTGGCCATAATGACCATCGTTATGTTTGGAGGCAAAAGGGGGAGGCTTGCAAGCCGAAGAACACCATCCCAACTGTTAAGCACATGGGTGGCAGCATCATGTTGTGGAGGTGCTTTGCTGCAGGAGGGACTGGTGCACTTCACAAAATACATGGCATTATGATGAATGAAAATTATGTGAATATATTGAAGCAACATCTCAAGACATCAGTCAGGAAGTTAAAGATTGGTCACAAATGGGTTTTCCAAATGGACAATGACCCCAAGCATACTTCCAAAGTTGTGGCAAAATGGCTTAAGGACAACAAGGTCAAAGTATTGGAGTGGCCATCACAAAGCCCTGACCTCAATCCTATAGAACATTTGTGGGCAGAACTGAAAAAAACATTTGTGAGCAAGTAGGCCTACAAACCTGACTCAGTTACATCAGCTCTGTCAGGAGGAATGGACCAAATTCACCCAACTTATTGTGGGAAGCTTGTGGAAGGCTACCCGAAACGTTTGACCCAAGTTAAACAATTGAAAGGCAATGCTACCAAATACTAATTGAGTGTATGTAAACTTCTGACCCACTGGGAATGTGATGAAAGAAATAAAAGCTGAAATAAATCACTCTCTACTATTATTCTTAAAATAAAGTGGTGATAAAATAACTGACCTAAGACAGGCAATCTTTACTAGGATTAAATGTCAGGAATTGTGAAAAACTGAGTTTAAATGCATTTGGCTAAGGTGTATATAAACTTCCGACTTCAACTTTATGTAACTCAATTTATAAAATAATGTGAAAATGCAAAATATTGTGTTTTTACATCCTCGGTTGTCTTACCAACTTTGAAGCTTCAAAATGTTTTATTCTAATAGTGTAAACCACTGGCATGACTCCTAAGTCATTTAAATTCCCTCTCAGCTATTGGTGTCACCGGGTGTTGTTCCGCTACACACTAACACAAATTTTTCCTCTGTCCCGCTCTGTCTTTCCTCTTGCAGTGCGACCTCAACAACGGGTGGTGGTGCAGGGTCAGCTGGGGGTCAGATGAGGCGTATGTACAGTGCGGTTCCAGGGCGAGTGTACGTGGCCACGAGGGCCTACACTGCCCACGGAGACAAAGAGCTTAGCATCAGCAAAGGAGACAAAGTCAAAGGTAAGTGAGATTCAGAGGAGTGGGTTTTTTTGGAATGCATTGTGTTGATTGTAAAAGTTTTGATTCACCCTTCTCTTTTCTCCCTCTCCCCTCAGTGTTGAGTGTGGGAGAGGGGGGGTTTTGGGAGGGCACAGTGAAGGGTCGTACAGGCTGGTTCCCCTCAGACTATGTGGAGGAGGTGGGTCCTCCCATTAAGGACAATCGATCAGGTGAGACAACATTACCAACCTCACAGAAACCAAATAATATATGTGTTCAGACAAAGTCACTATCTCCACTCGCATTTCATCAGCTCAGACAAACAACAACCAAAATCCATCTACAGACGCCGCATTTACTGAATGACTCCTTTTACCGTCATTCAGTTCCCAGCGTTCTCATTGACTGCAGGACATCCTCACAATGTTACAAGCAGTAGGCCATGTATCACACCCACCCAGTAACAGTAATGACACCACCACAAACAACTTGATCATAGTGTGTTTCAGAGATGTACTGGAATACAAAAAGTATACAAAGACACACGGAATAAACCAATAGGGGAACACAAAGACACATCAATAGAATTGTGACACATGAACTCTTTGTGTTCCAGAGACGCGCAGTGAGAAAGCCAAGAGGAAGCTGTTTCGTAATGTCACCGTGGGAGCATATGATGGTGTGGATGGCCCCAGGTAAGACTGGAATTGATAAAAGCGTGTCATGTGTTGCTCCTCAAAGACTAGATGTAGGGATGAATGACCTCATTTTGACCCCTGGGAAACATGGTCACCAAGTTACAGTTCCTTCAGAAAGTATTCATACCCCTTAACTTACTCCACATTTTGTTGTGTTGCAGCCTAAATTCAAAATGGATAAAAACAATTATATATCTCATCCATCTACATATGACATACATTATGACAAAGTGAAAACATGTTTTTCAACATTTTTGCTAATTTATTGAAATTGAAATTAAATACAGAAATATCTCCTTAACATAATTATTCACACCCTTGAGTCGATACATGTTAGAATCACCTTTGGCAGCGATTACATCTGTAAAATTCTTCAAGCTCTATCAAGTTGGTTGTTGATCATTTCTACACAGCCATTTTCAAGTCTTGCCATAGATTATCAAGCCGATTTAAGTCAAAGGTATAACTAGGCCACTCAGGAACATTCAATGTTGTCTTGGTAAGCAACTCCAGTGTATATGTGGCCGAAAGGTACATTTGTCTCCCAGTGTCTGAATGTAAGCATAATGAACCAGGTTTTCCTCTAGGATTTTGCCTGCACTTAGCTCTATTCCATTTATTTTTAACTCCAAAAAACTCCATAGTCCTTGCCGATGACAAGCATACACATAACATGATGCGGCCACCACCATGCTTGTAAATATGAAGAGTGGTACTCAGTGATGTGTTGGATTTGCCCCAAACACAACGCTTTATATTCAGGACATAAAGTTAATTTCTTTGCCACATTTTTTGCAGTTTTACTTTAGTGCCTTATTGCAAACAGGATTCATGTTTTGGAATCGTTTTATTCTGTACAGGCGTACATCTTTTCACTCATTTAGGTCAGTATTTTCTCCTATCACAGGCATCAAACTCTTGTAACTGTTTTAAAGTCACAGTTGGCCTCATGGTCAAATCCCTGATGCCTGTATCTTTGAAGTGACTGGGTGTATTGATACACAATCCATTATTTGCGAGGCATTGGAAAACCTCCCTGGTTGAATCTGTTTGAAATGTAATGCTCGACTGAGGAACCTTACAGATACATGTAATTGTATATGTTGGGTAAAGAGATGATGTAGTCACTCAAAAATCATGTTAAACTTAGTGAGTCTATGCAACTTATTATGTGACTTGTTAAACAAATTGTTACTCCTGAATTTATTTAGGTTTGCCATAACAAAGGAGTTGAATACTTATTGACTCAAGACATTTCAGCTTTATATTTTTTACAACACATTTCTAAAAACATAATTCCACATCGACATTATTGGGTATTGTGTGTAGGTCAGTGGTTAAGATGGCGCTATGAATCTCTACACAATGGCTGCTTGTTTTGTCACATAATCTGAAATTAGGCGAACTATTAGAATTTTAGAAACCAGGAAATGGCGGAGCTATTTCTGCATATTGCACCTTTAAATTCAGACTGCAACTCATCAGAATTTGGAGAAAGTTAATGGGTGTGAATACTTTCTGAAGGCAGGAGTAGAGACGTATTGAAGAAACAGAAGCCTAGGGGCTAGGGGGAATCACTAGCTAACTATGCTAACATTGAATGCCCAGCACTAATCGTGCTCTGTAGCCCATTTAATTCTCAGTAGAAATCATACAGTAAAATTAGACATGATTTACTTAGTAAACCCATGCTAATGTTTTAGTGCTGTCTTGCCCTAAGCGGTTTCCGCTAGATGGGCCAGCTGCAAAGTCAAAATGGTCTATTTCGTAAAAATTCATAAAAACAAAAATGTGCTTTTTGGTCTTAATTTAAGGTTTAGGCATTAGGGTTAGTAGTGTGGTTAAGGTTAGGTTTAAGACTTTGTGGATGTGCCGGCTAGTGACCACTCTGCAGAGCTACCTCCAGTACATGAGTCATTTCAATAAATGCCAACCTGCGGTTTTATGTGTGTCTTGTGTCTGTTGACAGCTAATTTGTTTGTGTTTCTGGGGTGTGTGTTTCTGGGTTGAGAATTGGACGAGGATGTGTCTGTCTGTGTGTGTGTGTGTGTGTGTGTGTGTGTGTGTGTGTGTGTGTGTGTGTGTGTGTGTGTGTGTGTGTGTGTGTGTGTGTGTGTGTGTGTGTGTGTGTGTGTGTGTGTGTGTGTGTGTGTGTGTGTGTGTGTGTGTGCGTCAGCTGTATTTAGACCAGGCTAGTGCTAAAGCCACTGAACTAGACACGTCGGGGTCAATTCCATTTCTTCAAATCAAATTTTATTGGTCACATACACATATTTAGCAGATGTTATTGCGGTGTAGCGAAATGCTTGTGTGCCTAGCTCCAACAGTGCAGTAATATGTACATCTAGCACAGTGTTTCCCAACTCCAGCCCTCGAGTACCCCTAACAGCACACATTTTTGTTGTAGCCTCAGAGAAGCACACCTGATTCAATCATCAAGCCCTCAACGAGTTAAATCAGGTGAGTTTGTCCAGGGCTACAACGTAATGTGTGCTGCTGGGGGTACTAGAGGACTGAGGTTGAGAAACACTGATCTAGCAGACAAAGTCGCTTGACTCTCCTTCTACTCTGCCTTGGCTCTCCTTCGACTCTTCCTTGGCTCTTCCTTGGCTCTCCCTCGACCCTTCCTTGGCTCCCCCTCGACTCTTCCTTGGCTCTCCCTCGACTCTCCCTCGGCACTTCCTCGACTCTTCCTTGGCTCTTCCTTGGCTCTCCCTGGACTCTTCCTTGGCTCCCCCTCGACTCTTCCTTGGCTCTCCCTCGACTCTCCCTCGGCACTTCCTCGACTCTTCCTTGGCTCTTCCTTGGCTCTCCCTCGACTCTCCCTCGGCACTTACTCGACTCTTCCTTGGCTCTCCCTCGACTCTTCCTTGGTTCTTCCTTGGCTCCCCCTCGACTCTTCCTTGGCTCTCCCTCGACTCTTCCTTGGTTCT
The DNA here is from genome assembly GCF_021184085.1 of Oncorhynchus gorbuscha. NCBI lineage: Eukaryota > Metazoa > Chordata > Actinopteri > Salmoniformes > Salmonidae > Oncorhynchus > Oncorhynchus gorbuscha. The sequence continues at coordinate 23,533,041 of NC_060183.1, forward strand.
TCCTTGGCTCCCCCTCAACTCTTCCTTGGCTCTCCCTCGACTCTTCCTTGGTTCTTCCTTGGCTCCCCCTCGACTCTTCCTTGGCTCTCCCTCGACTCTTCCTTGGCTCTCCCTCGACTCTTCCTTGGTTCTTCCTTGGCTCCCCCTCAACTCTTCCTTGGCTCTCCCTCGACTCTTCCTTGGTTCTTCCTTGGCTCCCCCTCAACTCTTCCTTGGCTCTCCCTCGACTCTTCCTTGGCTCTCCCTCGACTCTTCCTTGGCTCTCCCTCGACTCTTCCTTGGCTCTCCCTCGGCTCTTCCTTGGCTCTCCCTCGGCACCTCCTTGGCTCTCCCTCGACTCTTCCTTGGCTCTCCCTCGGCTCTTCCTTGGCTCTCCCTTAACTCTTCCTTGGATCTCTCTCGACTCTTCCTTGGCTCTCCCTCGACCCTTCCTTGGCTCTCCCTCAACTCTTCCTTGGCTCTCCCTCAACTCTTCCTTGACTCTCCCTCGGCTCTTCCTTGGCTCTCCCTCGACTCTTCCTTGGCTCTCCCTCGGCTCTTCCTTGGCTCTCCCTCAACTCTTCCTTGGCTCTCCCTCGACTCTTCCTTGGCTCTCCCTCGGCTCTTCCTTGGCTCTCCCTCAACTCTTCCTTGGCTCTCCCTCGACCCTTCCTTGGCTCTCCCTCAACTCTTCCTTGGCTCTCCCTCAACTCTTCCTTGGCTCTCCCTCGACTCTTCCTTGGCTCTCCCTCAACTCTTCCTTGGCTCTCCCTCAACTCTTCCTTGGCTCTCCCTCGACCCTTCCTTGGCCCTTCTTTGACACTTCCTTGATCATCTTTGCCAAGAGGAGCCCAAATTGTGTTGTCCTCGCTCACATGACTCATCACCCCACCGAATTTGCCCTTCCAGTCCCCTGTCTATTTTTCATGTTAAAAATAATGGCAAAATGTGGACAATGGTTTCCCTTCTCCCCCATAGACGGGTTCGTTGTTTAGCAACAAATGAGGTTGGCTTAGACTGTTAACAATATGTAAACTAAATTTAGTCTCCAAACGTCCTTTAAAACTTGAATACATTTGCACAAAGAGCACTTGTTGTCTCTCAAATACATTGTTACAGTTATTAGTTAGTTAACTAGCAAATGTTTGCCGTATTAGCATAGACATGACATCAGTCAAAACACCTCAAAACAAGATACAACGAGCTGAAAAGAACCAACTACGATTCCCCACAAGGCAGCTTGTTGCTAGCAATTTGACCGTTCACAATTGTAACAACGCACGCCTTCTGGCCACATTGATGCGCGCGCATCATTTCCGTGACGTTGTCAGCCAACCCTCTATTGCATCTGTCTAATCCGCTAGCGTCAATCTGCAGCCCAACCCTAGGAAGCTGCAGTTGTGCGGTGCATCATGAGGGCTAACAGTTCTCTGTGTGTATGTGTGCTTGTCTGTGTGTTTCTACGCGTGTGAGCGTGCGGCACAACGTCCCGATGATGAGTCATGGGGATTTGGAGGTGATGAGCGTTCGTTCGGTCCATCGGCAAGTGTGAGGAGGGACTCCATGCCCCCCCGGCGTTTTGAGTTGACAGTGTGTAGCTGACATTAGCCGTGCGCTAAGAAGCTCTCATTATCAGTCACAAAGTCAATCAGCCTAATAAAGGTTCACTGGTATTTGGCCATGTGAACAATGGCCAGTGACAGACGGGTGAATGACGTCTGTGTGAAGAGGGAGACGGAGAGTGCATGGAGGATGTGTGCTGTACAGTGGTAGTTATTATGTGGCCTATTGTAATAGAGTGGCGTTTTGAGACGGATCCAGCTGCATATGTATGGCCGCTGCTACCCACTGCATTTTCTGTGCTTGGGATAATGTCAATGAGATTTTTGAGTGGGTTTGGTTTGAACGTGAATGGTGTGAGTGCTGTTCTGTTCATGGGGTAGTGTGTATTTTGGCCCATGAGGAAATCTCTCTGGAGCGGAGAAATCAGCTGTTTGTGAATCTGCCAGAAGCAAGTCAGTGGACGTTCAAATAAACACACCATCCCTGCTTCCTGTTACCCCGTCTCCCCTCACATTATATCCACCCCCCACTTCCCCCAACCGCAAAATTACCTCTTTTCTCTCTCTTCCATATTAATTCACCACTCTCAAATCCACCGTTCACTCCCTCCACTCTCTTGCGCTCTCTCTCCCTGTCGCGGAGAACCATCTCTGTCGCTCTCCCTTTCACTCTCCCTCCCTCTTTCCCACCCTCTCTCTCTCCCCCTCTTTCGCTCTGTTCAAGCAGGCAGGGTGTAGACATGCTAGGCCAGTGCTCAGTTGCTCTCTCTCTCTCTCCTCTCTCCTCTCTCCTCCTCTCCTCCACTCTCGCGGCTCTCTCTGGCTGTGCTCTCGCTGGAGTACCGGGAGGCGGAGGGAGAGGAGGGGGGGGGTGGCAATGGGGGGATGCAGAGAGAGAGATCTGTCTCGCTCTCTCTCCCTCTCTTCTTCGTGGCCGTCACTGGGCCCCAGAAACAGAAGCGTGTGGTTCATTTACAGGTAGAGGCTGTTTCCTCATTCATTGCCTGGCTATGGATGTGAGGAGAGGACAATGGAGAGAGGGGAGAGGTAGATGCAACAGAAAGGCCGTGGATGTGAAAGGCTATGTATTGAATTTGTGCATGTGTGTCTGTGTACATATGTGCGTGTGTGTGTGTGTGTGTGTTGAATCATCTTTTTCCTGTGTGTGCGAACGTTTGTGTGTGATGGAAGTGGCTATTGAATGTACCGTAGGCTCCGACTGCAGCGTGTTTATCTCTGTCTCTCCTCTCGTGTATTTCTGAATGTGATCTGAGAGCATTTTGTAAATGCATTTCTAGTAATGTCAGCCGGTGTGTGTTTCGTTCATTTTGTCTCACCGTTTCAAATGATTTATTTCTCTCATTCATGGTATCATTGATTCCTGTTGGGTAGGTGGATTTTTATAGCTACGGTATATATTGCCATGTCTCATGAATTGTGTGTGACATGCATTTTGTGTTTCATAAATGTGCATCTGTGTTTCGTACCACTGACATACAGGATGAAAGTCTTGTATAGAAAGGGACAGAGGACACAGTGGTTTGTTTGTGGTTTCCTTCATTTGACTGTGTAAACTGGTGTGAGCGTAGTCACAGTGTGGTTGAGGGTCGTCTTGGGACTAGTTCATCTGTGTCTCTGTCCCTGGGTTTTGGCTGCATGTATGTGTCATTGTGTCTCATGGTTTCATTGTATGTATGGAAATGTCAGTGGAGGCTGCTGAGGGGAGGACGGCTCATAATAATGGCTGGACGGGGGCGAATGGAATGGCTTGAAACACCTGAAAACCATGTGTATGCTGTTTTTGATACAGTTCCACTCATTTCGCTCCAGCCGTTTACCATGAGCCCGTCCTCCCCAATTAAGGAGCCACCAACCTCCTGTGGTAAAGGTAGAAGATGAGTGTGTATGACTAACATGCTGCTTCGTCTGTATAATTGTGGAGGCTACAGAGGATGAGTCAGGAGGGAGGGTACATGATAACACTTTAGGCTACTGTAATAATGTAGACTCCTGTAATAATGTAGCCTACTATGATACTGTAGACTCCTCTAATACTGTAGGCTACTGTAATAATGTAGACTCCTGTAATAATGTAGCCTACTGTAATACTGTAGACTCCTCTAATACTGTAGGCTACTGTAATAATGTAGACTCCTGTAATAATGTAGCCTACTGTAATACTGTAGACTCCTCTAATACTGTAGGCTACTGTAATAATGTAGGCTACTGTAATACTGTAGACTCCTGTAATAATGTAGGCTACTGTAATACTGTAGACTCCTGTAATAATGTAGGCTACTATAATACTGTAGACTCCTGTAATACTGTAGACTCCTGTAATACTGTAGACTCCTGTAATAATGTAGGCTACTGTAATACTGTAGGCTACTTTTTATAATGTAGGCTACTGTAATAATGTACACTCCTGTAATAATGTAGCCTACTGTAATACTGTAGACTCCTGTAATACTGTAGGCTACTGTAATAATGTAGGCTACTGAAATACTGCAGACTCCTGTAATAATGTAGAATACTGTAATACTGTAGACTCCTGTAATACTGTAGACTCCTGTAATAATGTAGGCTACTGTAATAATGTAGGCTACTGTAATACTGTAGACTCCTGTAATACTGTAGGCTACTGTAATACTGTAGGCTACTGGAATAATGTAGCCCACTGTAATACTGTAGGCTACTGTAATACTTTAGGCCACTGTAATATGTGAGTGTCATACTGTGAGCACTGGCCAATGGGGAATTCATGTTATGTAAAAACACTCATGCACATTTAAGGTCCTTTCCTGAACAGCAGGGACAGAGCGAACAGGAGCGAGAGGGTTAAATGGTGGACTATTTCAAAGATCCACAGCATCAGAGCTACACCTCTATTGCCTCGGGGATAGAACGATACCGTTCCCAGACAGTAGTGGATTGCAACCAGCCGTTTGAACACACTGCTGCATGTCGATTTGATCCTTTGAGAGGGAACGCGCGAAGGAGTCAGGGTGAGAGAAAGGGAACGAGGCGTGAACAGCAGATGGATGGAAGGCGTCTTTTTTTTTTTTTTTTTTGCGTTGGCGAAACACTAACGTTGACAGTATGACAGAGCACAAGCGACGGATGGAAAGGGACGGCGCAAACTGTAGACCTCTGGCACGCGAAGTTGAAAGTTGAGTCTACAGCTTTGCAATGGCTTCCGGGCGCTGCCTGCTCACACCAAGTTCAGCAACTCCCAATAAAGCAAAGACTCCCTGTCCCCAGTCATGTGGCACCTGGGTGGGTTTGCACGGTCAGCAGTCGGCCGGCGGCGAGTTGAGACCCGGCCGGGCTGTCTAGGATGGAGACCTCAAATGAATTGGAGACACTGTTGTTATAGTACAGTACATTATATGGGTACTGTGGAGTGTGAGGCTACAGTATACGTTGGAGCTCTCTACATGAGGCAAAACTGCTGTAATGCATCTGTAAATCTGACAATGAACAGGAGTTCCAGACACGGTAATGGATCCATGAAACAGCATGGACAACTCTGGCTCCCGCTCCATAACACTACTCCATAACACTACTCCATAACACTACTCCATAACACTACTCCTACCGTCTCATAACAACACGGCCATGTCGATCGTCAATTGAGAAGAAGAAGAAAAAAAAACGTGGCGATGAGTGGCAGCCAAGATAGCTGGTGCAGTGAACGCTTGAGGAAAGCTTGTGCAGCATTACAGGTGCATTTATGAGTTCTAATTACTAACAGTGAAGAGTCTCGGCAGCCGTTTTCGTGTACATTCCCATGTTCTTCCTGGTGCTAGTCAGCATTATGCTGGATTATGTGGAGGTCTCTCCGGTGCACTCCATCCTTGCCCGTCATGACATCAACTCTACCCTGGTTGTCGGGTGTCGTTGTACGGTGGTGGTCTTGGTATGACATGCCTCAACCCCCCCTTCCCATCTTTTGGTGCAGTGTGATTTCATAATGCGATGCAGTATAGCTGTCTCCCAGATTCAGAAATACTTTATTTGCATGACAATTAGACTTTTCTGCTGCTAAAGAAGTCATGTAGCTTGCACTCTCTCACCCCCCCCCCCCTTATTATCTCTCAGTGACTACATCATTAAGGAGAAGACAGTGCTCCTGCAGAAGAAAGACAATGAGGGCTTTGGCTTTGTGCTTCGGGGAGCCAAAGGTGAGTGCGAGCCCCCCCCTTCCGAAATACCTCTACTCTTCTGTTATTTCACTTTCACTCCTTGCACTTCCTCTCTCACCCAATTCTTCCATCGCATCTCTCGGCCTCCCTTCTCCCCCTACTTTGACACTATTTTATTACTTCTCTCAAATCTCCCTCATCCTCATGTTCTTGACATCCTCTTGTTCTTGACTCGTTCTCTCCGCAGCCCAGACTCCTATAGAGGAGTTCACTCCGACCCCAGCATTCCCCGCGCTGCAGTACCTGGAGTCTGTGGATGAGGGGGGTGTGGCCTGGAGGGCTGGTTTAAGGATGGGGGACTTCCTTATTGAGGTATGGATCCCTGAAAAAGCTTGTCACCCTGATAGTTTATGCAGGCCTGGTAATCAACGTGGGTCCAACTTTTGTAATCACCATCAAATTGTACATTTGTTCATTTGTTAAGAGTTTGAACTTGTATCGTGTTGAGTGCAGTGTGACAGTGTAGTGTTGTTGACAGCCAGTGTTATCTCTCTGTGCGCGCGCGTGTGTGTGTGTGTGTGTGTGTGTGTGTGTGTGTGTGTGTGTGTGTGTGTGTGTGTGTGTGTGTGTGTGTGTGTGTGTGTGTGTGTGTGTGTGTGTGTGTGTGTGTGTGTGTGTGTGTGCGTGCTTAGGTTAATGGTCAGAATGTAGTGAAGGTGGGCCACAGGCAGGTGGTCAACATGATCAGACAAGGTGGCAACGCGCTGATGGTCAAGGTTGTCATGGTGACACGCAACCCGGAGATGGAGGAGACCAACCTCAGGAAGAAAGGTATACTTTTTTAGTTTGTTCTGTGTAATGTATACAATTCATGTTTATAACTTAGTAATAATAATGCTTGTTCGCAATACCGTAACAGCTACTGTGTGTATGATTATAATACAGCAGTAAGTTTGTTTGGTCCTTGTCTCTTGGCAGTCCCCCAGCAGGCTAAGAGGCTGACTCCTCCTGCCATTGCCCTGCGCTCTAAATCAATGACATCAGAGCTGGAAGACATGGGTAAGACAATAGAAGAAGAAGGGGCTGGGAAGCATAAAAAGCAGGGAGAAAAGAGGAAGAAAAGGATTGTTCACGTTAGAATTCTGACCCAGAGAAAACGACGTTAATTGAAAAAGTCCATTAAATATGAAGTGAGTTGATGCAGGGAAGCTTGGATGTTTCGGGGTATAGGTAAGATTTCATGTCTTAATTACCAATGGCTTAATGAGGAGGACTGTGGGGATACATGTCCTCCTTCAAGCGAATGTATAAACACTAGGTAAGATGTAGATACAGTGAAGTCATTCACGTTGTGGAAGCTCTACTTTATGCACATAACCTCTGCTCAATGTCTTCTTTTTTTCTGCTGAATCCAATGGACGACTAACAGTGGAGAAAGGTGGGAAAAGGTTGAGTTGTGTGACGTCATTGTCATGGTCGTCGTCTTCCTCCTCACCATCATTATCACCATCCCGTCATCAGAGTCATCATCAGTGTTAATGTACAAAATGTACTGTATTCATTCATGTTATTTTGTGATGCTACAGAGATGCCTATAATAGCAGTCTCAGTGTCCTGTTATAGCATAATATGATAACCTTCTTGTCTCTAATTATGCTGCAGCTGCCTCTCCATGGAAAAAGAAAGCAGGTGAATATCTCTCTAATCATTACCTTAATCAGCCCTTAAGCCTCCATTCAAAATCAGTCTGCTTGGGTCCTGAGAATATATCACCTCTGTTTTTCAGAGTACGAGTCCTCCCAGGTGCCTGATAAGAAGAGGACAGTCTATCAAATGGCACTGAGTAAGATCTGACCTCTGCCCGCCCCTTTGTGTTTCCAAAAGGGCCATCTTTGAACTGGGTGACAATAATGTGCCGCCGCTTTCAATCGTCTTACGCTTTTGATCTCTCTCTTCCCTCTCTTATATCTTTTATTTCTCTCCCTCTCCTCGCTCTGTCGCTCTATCGCCCTCCGTCTTTCAGATAAACTGGATGAGATCCTGGCGGCGGCTCAGCACACAATCACATCAGACGGACAGGGACAGCGGGGTCACGGAGGGAAGAGAGACCGAACCAAGAGCATCGCCCCCAATGAGGTAGTGCATCCTTCTTGACATTACCTTACCATGACTGTACCTGTAGGTCCTACTGGCCCTGGGGATCCTACCCTCAATTCAGTGCTTGTGTCTGTAACGATGGATGTGAAAGAAACCTCACAGAACAGGATATGAACTTATTGCTTCCTCCATATTACACTATATATCCCTTTTACTGCCAATGCACTTTTAATGCGGCATCACTTCCTCCCATTCTCGGGCATCTCTCCCTGTGCATCTTCCTTCATTGTGTGTCTTGCAACACCTAAAGCCAAGTCATGACCAGTTGGTTGGTGTGATGCCGCCTGGGTTTGGTTACAACCAGGGTCAATATCCCCCCGGCCAGCCTCATGGAGTAATGCTGCGACAGAAATCTATTGGTAAGACCTACAGATATTATTGCTATGACTGTCAAAAAAAAGCTACATTCTGACTGTTTGTTAACTGTTTTCCAACCAGATAGTCTGTTTATCTCTGTGTGTCCCTGTTTCAGGTGTGATGGAGGAGGAGAGGCAGTACCTCCACAACCCGGCCATGAAACTGGCCCGTAGTCTGTCAGAGGACATCCCCCCTCCCCCAAACACATCCGCCCCAGAACCCCCCTTATCTGCTGACCCCCATACTGTTTGGAGGGGGGAGCAGTCTGCCCCCCAACCTCCATCCTCCCAGGCCCAGGCCCAGGCCCAGGCCCTCCTCACCCAGCAGCAGGCAGTCCACGCCACCCAGGCAGGCTGGGACAGGGGAGGCCCTGGCGGGGCCAATCAACAGCACGGCATGGCCCCGACCCTCCGGAGAGGAGGAGGACAATACACAGGGGAGCCCCCAGAGGGGACGAAGAGAGGAGGGGGCAAAATGGGGGTGTTGAGGAGGGGCTACAGTAGTGCTACTCCACCCACGAGTGCAGCTCCCAAAACTCAACAGCAACCCCAGCAGCAGCAACCCCAGCAGCAGCAGCCCCAGCAGCAAGTGGCGACCCGGGAGAGGGGCGGAGGGGCAGGCAGGGGTGGTGGAGGCAGGAAGGGCGGGAGGGGTCCTCTTGTAAAGCAGACCACAGTGGAAGGTGGGCTCAGCAGGCACCACCGAGGGGGGGCAAGGCCAGGGGGGTAAGCGCTCAGGAGCCAAAGAGAAGAGCTCCATCCCCATCCCCACCATCATCGTCAAGGCCCCCTCCACCAGCAGCGGCAGTGGCCGCAGCAGCCAGGGCAGCAGCGTAGATGCCGAGCATCCGCCTCCCGACATAGGTGACCCTACCTCCGCATCCGCATCCGCCTCCCCCGACACCCCCACCACTCCCGGCCTGCCTTCCCCTGTGTCCCCCTTACCACCCCAGCCCCCTGTCTCTTCCGCCATGCCCCCTTCGAATGTCGCCCCCCAGCTGCCCCCTAACCTGGAGAATCTGGACTTCACCAACCAGTTCAGGGGGGCCTTCGTGGGGGCAGCGCGCCGGGACCGGGAACGTTTCCGTGACATGAGGAGGAAGAGTGCTTCCTTCTTCCTCTCCTCCGAAGAGGACATCCAAGGGGAGGCGGGGGGAGGTGGAGGGGTATGGACCCAGCCCCTACAGGGGATGGGGATGGATGTCCCCACCCCCCCGCCTCCGCCCCTCCAAGTCCATCGACGAGGGCATGTTCTCTGGGGACAATTATGTCCACTACGCCAGCAGCATGCCCCCTGCCTTCGGGCTGCCTGAGTACCACTCCCCTGTGATGGGCCAGGACGGCCAGCCCAAGTCCGCTCCCTCCAACTACGGCCCAGGCTCTCCAGCCACCACCTTCATCCACCCTCTGACTGGGAAGGTCCTTGACCCCTCGTCCCCTCTGGGCCTGGCGCTGGCTGCACGGGAAAGGGCCCTCAAGGACGACCGGAGGACCCGGCGGGAGGAGCGGCACTTTGGCCGGCAGATGTCCAGCGTGGGGGCATTTCCTACCTCTCTCCCATCCCCCACGCCGTCCTTGTTCCCCGCCACTACCTCCCCCGCCTCCCTGAGCCGCCCGCTGTCACCCAGGATATTACGCTTGGGAGGGGAAGGGGGAGGGGAGAGAGTGGAGAGGGACCAGGCGGCCGGAACCAGAGAGGGCCTCAGAGTTCGCTTTTCAGAGGACAGAACCAACCAGTACCAGACCCAGTATTATCAACAGAGTCCTAGAGACAGGGAGCCACCTGGCCCGCCCATGCAGCCGCCCGGCCCGCCGCCTCAGCCTGCACCCCGCAGACCCTCGTTCCTACAGATGGAGAGCAGTGCAAACTCTAGCTACATCCCCCAATACCGCCTACCCGCAGCCCCAGCCCACCCACATGAAGATGAGGGAGAGGGAGGAGGAGGAGTGGGACTGGGGCTCATGGTGCTTCCACCGCCCACCCCCTCCATAGACATAGATGATGAGTTTGTCTTTGTTGACCCCCTACCCCCTCCCTTGCAGTTTGCCAACGGCCAAGGCCAGAGAGAACTGCAGAGGGGATACTCTCAACAGCATCAACACTCAGCCTCACACGCCCCTCTCGCATTGCCACCCCCGCCACCCCGCCGCCCCCCTCCCCTCCCCTAAAGTACCTCCAACAGGAGGCTTCGCCTCCAACGCCCCCTCCCTTCCCCCAAACTGGGGACTCTGCTGCCTCCAGCCTCACGTCCTACGACAGCGAGGTGGCCAACCTCACCCAGTCAGCTCTGTCTCCCTCCCTCACCTCGCCCCAAATATTCCCCCGTTCCTCCGCCGCCACAGTCGCCTCCGTTTTACCCGCCCCCTCACTCCACAGACCCCAGCCCATGTCCCATGCACACCCCTTCTCCAGTGGCCCCAGCGTACCGGTTAACCCCGCTAATACGGGGGCGCCTGTTCCCCCGATGACCTTAGCACAGGACCGAGGCGCGGCCACCCTCACTACGACTGTGACCTACGCCACCACGATGACCGTGACCGCCGCCGCCACCAGTACCACCGCCTCTGCGCCGTCTTCAGACTACAATGTAGCTGGGACCGCTCCCAGAACCACCGTCAGTGCAGTTGACAAGGCAGGCGACCACCAACCCTCCAGGATGAAGACTGTAGACTGGCAGACAGAGACGGTGGTGGACTCTGGGATTGAGGAGCTGGACAGTAGCAGCGACCACCATCTGGAAACACTGGGAGTGAGCAGACTGAAGGGAGAGAGAGGAGGAGGAGGAGGAGGAGGAGGAGGAGGAGGAGGAGCGGAAGGGGAGAGAGTGGGCGGCGAGCACCCGGATCCTTACTTGACTTACTCAGGTGGGCAGACGTTTGAAGTGCACCATGCCAAACACACGGCCAACCCCCCTGTGTATCCAAAGACGATGCAGTACAAAGAAGGGGGCATCAAGGACACAAGGGAAGCGTTGCGTCGACAGGCAAGCACCAATCCGCCCTGCCAGAGCGTCCCACAACACCCCCAGAGACAGGCCAACCCAGAGGAGGAGGCCAGGAGAGGAGAGGGTGGAGCAGCGGACGAGAGGAAACAACGCAGACAGAGTCGACCCAAGATGGAGGACAGCTTCGGTTCCACCTTGGCCGCCTGTCTTGAGCGGCCCAACACCCTGGAGCCAAGACCCTTGTCCTGGAGCGAGGGGGTCGACCCGGGGCAGGGCCTGGAGCGAGCCGGGGGTGGGATGTCTGTAGAGGGGCGCAGACTGCACTCACCCCTATCGGGAGTAAAGGCCAGCATCATCAACGAGCTGAGCTCCAAACTGCAACAGATGAGCAATAAGAGCACGGAGGACTGGAGTCAGTCTGAGATGCGAGGTTCGAGTCCCATTAATCCGAGGTCGCCCACAATGCAAAGGTGAGGCTGTTGTTGTTTAAGGGTTTCACTCAGTGACTCCACGGCACTGCCTACTGAGTACAGTAATCCCTTATATCTTCTCTTTCAGATATTCAGGGGATTTCTCTGCCTCGTTTCAGAGCCCCCCCACAGGTCACTCCACTTCCCCCTTACCCACCTCCTCCCCGCAGCATCGCCCGTCAATCTTCACCCCCAATCTCACTGCCACTCCGTCTGGCTCGCCATCCCACCAGCCCTCACTCCAGCCTAACTGGATCCACTCCCCCTCTCCCCAGATGCCCACCTCCCCCTCTCACTCCTCCCACCCTCCTCTCTCCCCCACTTACTCCCCTTCTCAATCCCACCCTCCTCTCTCCCCCACATACTCACCCTATCCCACATCCCCCAAACATCGCACTAAGTACCGTGGAGCCAAGATTTTTGACTTCCAATGTACCCCTGGTCCAGAGCTGAGGTCATCTATGTCCCGCCGGCGTGCCCCCAGCCCCCTCATCTACTCCACAAACTGCCCCAGCCCCGCCCCTCCCAGACCCTCCTCCCTCCCCATCCTCCCCAGCACCCCTGTCTACAACACCCCCTTTGAGTTCCCCGTTCCCCTAACGCTCTCATCCCCAGGTCACACCCTAGGAGACCCCTACAACCCCTCCACCTCTCCTCTCTTCCCCACATCCCCACAACCTCCCAGCACCCTCTTGGTCTCCCGCTCCCTCTCCCCCACCCAGTTACTCTCCGGCGCATCCTCACCCTCCATGCACCTGCCCCCCTCTCCATCCTGCCTCAACTACCCCCACCTCACCCCTCCTCCCCCAGCCAAGCCCTTCGCCATCAAGCCCCTGTCCTACTGGACCAAGTGGGACGTGGCCGACTGGCTTTCCTACTTGAACCTGGGGGAGCACAGGGAACGTTTCCTGGATAACGAGATCGACGGCTCCCACTTGCCTTCCCTCACCAAGGACGACTTCCTGGACCTGGGGGTGACGCGCGTCGGCCACCGCATGAACATCGAGAGAGCGCTGAAGAAACTGACTGACAGGTGAGGGAAGAACGGCAGAGTCAATGCACAGACAGAGGCAACATGTCAGCCAGGGGCAAGTGGAAATAAAGAGGGAGACAAAAGGACCGGATGGAGAAGGAAAGACAAGTGCCTCTTTCCTTCCCTGCGAGCCAGATGAGTCCATCCCCCTTCCCTTTTTAGCCATTAAGCATTTATCCTTAGAGTTCATTTGCTAAGTTATTCCATCTCTCTCTCTCTCTCTCTCTCTCTCTCTCTCTCTCCCTCCCTCTCTCCCTCTCTCTCTCTCTCTCCCTCTCTCTCCCTCTCTCTCTCTCTCTCCCTCTCTGTCTTTCTCTCTCTCTCTCTCCCTCTCTCCCTCTCCCTCTCACTCACTCTCTCCCTCTCTCTCTCTCTCTCTCTCTCTCTCTCTCTCTCTCTCTCTCTCTCTCTCTCTCCCACTCTCTCTCACTCCCACTCTCTACATGTATTTCTCTCTATCATTTAATTGACTACCTTCACTACTTTTCATTTTCTATTTATTCTTATTTCTTGATTTACCCCCCTCCCTCTTTCCTCAGGCTGTTCTCTCCCATGCATGACCCTAGCCCCTCCCCTGAGCCACAGGCAGAGAGTGAAAGATGAGGTGACTCAGGGCTCAGAGAAAGACAGAGAAACACACAGACCGAGATGAGTTCTATAGAAGACCATTGGACACAGACTGTGAGCTGGACAAATGGCGTAAAGGATCACGACGGAAAAGGCTTAAACACACCAGGAGAGATTTGTTATGAGTGGAGGACAATTGTCTATTTACACCCACTGTACAACTACTGATAAATAGGCTTTTAATGAACACATGGACACAGACAGACACACACACACACACAGACACACAGACATTTGACTGGTGATTCTCACACTCCATCTGCTGCCTGGCGGTTACAGTACTGGGAGAAATGCTAACAAGAATCTTGAGATTGTAATGCTGCTACCCATACAGAGATGGTAAGCCCATGGATATACAAAAGGTGGTGGTTGGGTACCTCTAATAAACAATACAGGCCCTATTCTTATCCTGAAATTCATTCGCAAACTCTGACGCGCATTAGAGCATGGGATTGGAAGCTGTTGTTGGAATGTCTAAAAGTCCGAATATGGTCCTAAAATGGAAAAGTACATGACATTTTAAGTTAAAGTAAACAGTAAAAAAAAAAAAAAAAAAGTAAAGTAGTGGACTTTTTATACTGAGGTCAGTTTATGCCCTAATTCCCTAGTGAACAACAAGCTTTCTACTTATTTTACTAACTCTGAGTAACAATATAGCTTACATGTGAAAATGGATTCACAGATCCAAATCATGAATTTGTTTCGTACCAAGTGCTGATTGCAATCATTCATTTAAAACGGGTCAGAGTATTATTGATAGTTAATCATCCAGATCTGTGTGTAATGACGAATACTCAAAAAATATTCAAAAGTCGTAATATGTCATTTTTACTATGATAGTTATTATCTTTAGAAAGGGCGTCCGGAGTATGTAGGAGAGGTACAGAGGAGATTCAAATGTTGGTTTGTTTTTTTCCTGAGACATGACTGTACTGGAGTCCACAGCCATGACTCAGGGTTTGCTTATGAACTCATGTCATTTTACACTACAAAAGCTGTTTGTCATTCATTCATGATGACGATGTTTACGACTGTACCAGGGATGTGAGCGTCTTTTGTCCCATGTCGACTTTCACACACACACACACACACACCGGTGCAGCGATCAAAACAAAAAAAAGGGCTTTTACTGTGCGTCTGTCAGTCTATACGGTATGTCTGGTTCCCTAAGGCCTTCTCCCTCTGTGAGTGTGTGTCTGTTTGTGTCGATCTGTTTGTCAGCCTGCCTGGTTACTCATGATCCTTTCCCCACCCTCTGTCCCTCTCTCATATGCCTTCTCCACAACTCAACGCCAGTTTTCTAACAGTTCCCGAAAATGTAGAGATGTATATTTTGCACCAGTTGACAATCCTAACTTTGCCCTATTTCATCAACTCCTCTCCAGGATCTCAAGAGAAACCTTTTTCAGATCCACACATTTCAGAAGAACACGTTCAGACACACACAGACACACACACACAGAGAGACACACACACAGAGACACACACACAGAGACACACACACAGAGATACACACACACACACAGAGACACACACACACACACACACACACACACACACACACACACACACACACACACACACACACACACACACACACACACACACACACACACACACACACACACACACACACACACACACACACACACACACACACGCTCTTTTAGGTTCCTTTTTTGCTATTGCCTTCAGTGAAATGCACTGTAAGATGAGGAATACACTCAAACTCTGTACACATCCTTTATAGGCCTATATGATATAGTGATAATGACGAGTATGATAACGACGACAACAAAAACATAAATTATAGTATAATTTTAAAACAATTATTATATTAATCATTAGGTATATGTAAAAAAAAGAATATATATAATTTATTTAAAAAAATAACTCTACAGAATCTCTGTCTTCCAAATAGTGTGAGAAATGATTTGAAGCTACTTGTTTTGTTTTCTCTTTATTTATTGTTTCCGGTAAATGCTTTCTATACTGCTCGACTTGTTCTACCATGACCCACTTCATCCTCCCTGTGAAACTCCTACACATCAACACACACCCTTCACTTCTTTAGGGCTGTTTGCCTTTCAACAACCTTCCGAGGGAAATGATTGAGCGTCAGTGTAGGAAGCATTAGGTCCTATGTTTTAAAGAGTATTTTAGGACTAGTAATATAAACATATGATGACTATTTACAGTATGAGCAAATGTATGCAGCGATAAGAGGTATTTATGAAGTTATGTTCAAAATGAAATGCAGAAATATACTGATATGATAGAGTTATAACTAAGGTGTTGAAATAAATGCTGAATAAACTATTGAACTCTATTGATATTTTTTTCCCTCTCTGAATCCAAGGCTTCTAGGTTCACATAAAGATCCAATCTAGACTGCCCTGTTATGATTGACTCATTTATCAGTGTCTCCTTCTCCCAGCCAACCAGGGGCCTTACGCCATAATGTTCTCATGTTCAGGATGAATTCAGATCTGGCAGGAATGAGGAAAAGCCGGCCACATGAAGTACTTGAGTTCATCTGTTGTGGTCATACAGTGTAGGAGGAAGGGTGGGTCTTTAAGAAGTGGGTAGTCAGCAGGGAGAAAGAGAGAAACTCGATAGGGGTAAACGAGAAGTCGTTCCCTGACACACTTGGACGGGTCCTTCTGCAGTGGGTTGCAAGGGCCCACTGCATCAGGGAAACTCCCACTCCCACTTTGCACCCAAGTAGTGTGGCAGCGTGTGCACTATGTGGCCCGAGAGCAGGGCGGCCTAGTCTCTCCAAACAGACAAATCCCAAGTCTCAACAGAGAATGGAGTGTTGCAAAAGTGCACAGGGTGAAGGCGACAGTTCGCGAGGGCCACCCGTCACTCACACACTAATAAGCTCCCATGACGCAGTGCCACATTGACACAACGCTGTGACCAGTAGAGGGTCAAAATGAACTTCTTACAACTCATTAGCACCATATTGAGAGAGGTGAGGGAAGGAGAGTAAGGGAGGGAGGGAAGGAAGGAGAGTAAGGGAGGGAAGGAGGGAAGGAGAGTAAGGGAGGGAGTGAAGTAGAGGAGGAGGAGGATGAAGTTTCTTCCAGCTGTTTTTGTAATAGACATAAGAGTTGTAAGAGTTGTGGAGAGAGAGAGGGAAATAATGAGCGAGCAAGAAGGGGTAGGCGAAACGAATCATCTTACACACGGAGTATTAAGGAAACCACGAGGAGAGTAAAGGAGGGATGGGGAGACTTGGATAGCAACAGCAGAAAGGAGAAAGAGAAATTTGACCAACGGTGGAATGAGCATTAGGATGGAACAGCCCTGCTGACAGAAGAGGAGAGAAAGGTGAGAACCTTCTTTTCCCCTTGCCCATCAATCGCTGTGTGATTTTCATGCAAATTCACTGTCTCTGTCTTACGTTCGTTGGCTCGGCCTTGGTGACTCAGTCTTTCAGATCACACTGGTGTGTGTAACTTTAAGTGCCAGGGAAAATTGTGTCAGTGAGTGAGGAGTGAGGAACATGTGTTGTGGGAGAGGCATTCGGAGAGAAAAGAGAGACGGAGAGAAACGGCCCTAGAACTAGCAAGTGGCCACTTGAGTAGTCACTGGTGATTCAGAGGGAGACATGTAAGTGATGGATTCTCCCCGGCATGGTTTTATTTTGTCACGTTTGAATGAGGACTTGATCCTTGTAATGATTGAATGCAACTTGAATGTATTTTCTCTTTGAATTATAGTCTATGATACTGTTCAGTGTTGTGAAACTGAGCCAAGACAAACTAGCCAATTGATACTTAAACATCCCAGTCCCCTACCCGCCTTAACCTCGGCATGCTGAGGAAGAGATGGGGTAGAGACAGATATGTAATACAACAAAGTCGCTATAGTGGGACCATATCTAAAACCGAACGACAATCCTGTGACATTTATCAACAGTCGGCCTTCTGTACTGTTATATCACGGCATAGAAGACCAGGGAGGGAGATGGTAGATAAAGCACAGCAGCAAAGGGGGAGAACGTTTCGGAGACAAAACCTTGGCTCTTCTCTTCCCTCTGCGTTAGTCTTGTGATGAGGTGCGGTTAGTCAGTTTCACACAGAGTAAATTATCACTCAGCCAACAAAGTGCCAATGTGTTAGGGAGATAAATAAGCCTGTAAGTGTCTGAGTGCTTGTGTGCTTGTGCATGAATCTGAATTTTATCTTGTGCTGTTCAAAGTACCTCCTATACTGACACAGCCTCATATCTTTTCCCTCAGTTGGGATATCACAAAGCTGTGTTAATTATTTCAAACAAAGCTTTGACTTAGAACTACAGTAGGCATATTATCTGATTTGCTGAACCCAAACTCTCTCCCCTCGCACTTTGTTGTCATGTTTTCCATGAGCGTGGAAGGGACGTGTGAGAGCAGAAGATGGCTCGGCTAATAGTGAGGGAGGCCGTTAGTCAGAGCCAGGGAAATATGACCTTTCCCTCCCTGTTTATTTTGGGACAGCAGCAGGAAGAATGTCGGAGCGGGTGTTCTATTCCTGCTGTTAGATTCCAGTCTATAAATTCCAGTCTCGGAATGACACTCCCCTTACTCACGATGGGTTCAGAGCAGAGGAGGCTGACGTGAGGCACTAATAGAAGGATGGGCTCATTGTAAAGGCTGGAATGGAATTCATGGAACGGAGTCAAACATGTGGTTTCTACACATTTGATACCATTCCACTTATGCCATCCCAGCCATTACAATGAGCCTGTCCTCCTATAGCTCCCCCCACCAGCCTCCTCTGGTTCAGCTAGTATATCATAGATGTAAGCAATGTAATGTATAAATAATGTTGCAGCTGGCTCCAGTTCCGAAGGCTCAGTGTAGGAGCTGTTTTGTAGCTGTTTGTTGCATTATCGATTTCAATGAGATTCTATATATCCCAAATCACATCGTATTTCATATTTAATTTGAGTAGATTCTGTACAAATCTGTACTAATTATGTCATCGAGGCATTAAGTTTGATCACTGGCATGTACATTTCAGATTCAAGAGCCAAATGCTTATATTTAAAAGATACATGTGTATCTGTTGATATTGTAGTGAATGGTGGGGCAGGGAAGCGAACACGGGTTGCTGGTGTAAAAGGTAAACACCCTACGCATCGAGCCAATAGGTTTAACCCACTTGGTACGAACTGTAATGTGGCTCATTTAGCTGCACTGCCCTTCCTATCAGGGAGGCAAATCCCCGTGCTTCGACTGCTCAGACCCCTCATGTCCCGGGCCGTGCCTTCCGATGGCCCCACGGCTGGTGGTGTAAAAAGTACCCAAGTTGTCATACTTGAGTAAAAGCATTTCTGTGTAAGCATTTCTGACGAAGAGGAGTAGTATGAAGGATCGGAGGACCAAAACGCAGCGTGGTAAGTGTTCATGTTTTTGAATGAATAACGAACACTGAACAAAACAATAGACGTGAAGTAAATCAAACCAAAACAGTCCCGTGTGGCACAGACACTAACACGGAAAAATAAACACCCACAACTCAAAGTGAAACCAGGCTATCTAAGTATGATTCTCAATCAGGGACAACGATTGACAGCTGCCTCTGATTGAGAACCATACAAGGCCGAACACAGAAATCCCAAATGATAGAAAAACGAACATAGACGACCCACCCGACTCACGTCTTGACAATACTAAAACAAAGATATAATAACAGAACTAAGGTCAGCACATGACAGATACCTTAATAGAAAATGTCTCAAATGAATGTGAAAGTCACCCAGTAAAACACTACTTGACTAAAAGTCTAAAAGCATTTGGTTTTAAATATACTTAAGCATAAAAAGTAAATGGACTTGCTAAAATATGTTGAAGTATCAAAGTAAAAGTATTAATCATTTCAAATTCCATATATTATGCAAACCAGACGGCACAATTTGTATATATATTTTTTATTTACAGATAGCCAGGGGCACACTGCAACACTCAGACATTAATTTACAAATGAAGTATTTATGTTTAGGTAGTCCGCCAGATCAGAGGCAGTAGGGATGACCAGGAATGTTCTCTTCATAAGTGAGTGAATTTTACTATTTTCCTGTCAAAATGTAACGAGTACTTTTGGGTGTCAGGGAAAATGTATGGAGTAAAAAGTACATTCTTTTCTTTAGGAATGTAGTGAAGTAAAAGTAAAAATTGTCCAAATATAAATAATAAGATAAAGTACAGACGCCAAAAAAAATGACTTCAGTAGTACTTTAAAGTACCTTTACACCACTGCCCACTTCTGACAACAATGTATAGAACTACAGTCCAGGGATGCAAACTCGGGTTGCTGGTATGAAAGGCCAACACCCTACACATCGCGCCAATAGGGTTAACCCACTTGTTTGGAATTGTAACACGGCACAGTACTTCATATAATGATGAAATCCCTGTGAAAGTACTGAAGGTTGTTTATGATCTTTCCCTCTGCTCATCAAAGACATACCGAAAAATGTCGACGCTCCCCAGAGAACCCCACGAGGACTCCAGGATGCAGAGCTTCTGGATGGTGAGGAGGAAGTTACAGATATGAATATAAACATGAACCTTTTTACAACAGTTCATGGCTACCGTTAACTGATTTTCTATGTGTTCTTATAATAGGAGAGTTGATTCTATAGCAATACCTCTTTCTGCAGTTCCTCCTGATCCTGATCAACTCTTCTCTCCGTCATTCCCTCTCTCCCCCTCTTCCTCCCCAGCCAGGGAACTATGAGCGAACCGTCCGACGCACTGACCAGTCCTTCCATGCATGTAAAGATATCATGGCCTGTTTCAATGAGAGGGCCAAAGTAGAGAAGCAGTATGCCCAGCAGCTCAGTGAGTGGGGCAGCAAGTGGAAGGCCATAGTAGACGCCCGTAAGTGAAGGAGAACCAAGGAGAACCTCAGGACTGGACTATACTATCGCACTTATTATAAACTGTCAAAATGATGAACAAATACACTATGCCAAATCCTCCTACCTGGTCTTTGTATTATCAATCAGGCTGTTCTCATAGACTACACGTAACATATTAAACGGAAATCCGGGACACTCAAATTAGTATGATACAGTATGGTACGTTTGGTATGGATACATAAGACATAAGTTTACAAAATAACACAAATGTCTAGCAACCCAAAGGATGCGTGTTTGAATTTCATCACAGACAACTTTTGCATTTTAGAAAATGTGTAACTTTGCAACTACTTACTACTTTTTAGCTACTTTGCAACTGCTTAGCATGTTAACTCTTCCCCTAATGCTAACCTTAACCTACAATAACTCCTAACGCAAACGTCTAGCAATCTAAAGGTTGTGTTCGAATCTCATCACAAACAACTTTTGCATTTTAGATAAATAGCAACTTTGCAACTCCTTATTACTTTTTAGCTACTTTGCATCTACTTAGCATGCTAGCTAACCCTAACCCTAACCTTAACCCTTTAACCTAACTCCTAAACCTAACATTAACCTTACCCCTAATCTAGCTAACATTACCGTTAGCGACCTAGCAACCTAGTTAATGTTAGTCACAACAAATTTGAATTCATAACATATCATACGTATAGCAAATTCATGACATATTGTACAAATTGCCATTTCTAACACATTGTAATTGTAATGCATAACATATCATAAGAAATGGTTGATGGACATCCACAAATGAATGCATACCATACCAAACGTAACATATCACAGTAAATTGTCTCCTCATTTTCGTTTACTATGTTAAGTTTACCCCTAAGTCCAGGTTGCATCAATCTAATTAGTTATCAATCCCTAATCAGTTAAAAGTCTTCTCTCTCTTTATCTTTCCCTTTCTCTTCTCTATCACCCTAGGGCCGCTCTACGGCTCCCTCATGAGGGCGTGGCAGTGTTTCTTCTCCTCCG
Organism: Oncorhynchus gorbuscha; assembly: GCF_021184085.1. Classification (NCBI taxonomy): domain Eukaryota; kingdom Metazoa; phylum Chordata; class Actinopteri; order Salmoniformes; family Salmonidae; genus Oncorhynchus; species Oncorhynchus gorbuscha. Next base: position 23,554,205 of record NC_060183.1, read on the forward strand.
CTGAGCGTCTATCCATTCTCCATTCCTCTATCTCCCAGTCCCTCGTTACTGAGGAGGGGGACAGAGTAAAGAGCTGGCAGAAGGATACCTTCCCTAAGAAGATATTCTGTGGATTCCGTGAGACCCACGAAAACGAGACAGGGTTTGCACGCGCTCAGAAACCCTGGGCCAAGAGGCTGGGAAAGGTTACAAAACCCATATGTTAGGTGTACATTACATCTTCATGAACTGACCAAATGGGCCCGCATTTGTGTGCGTTGGGGGGATTGTACTTCACATCCCTATTGCTTGATTACAAGGAAGTCAACTTTATGCCTAACTGTTTCTCTACAGTAGTTTAGTTTTGCTGTCGTCTAAGTTTGGGCACCATTACATTTACATCTCCAAGGCTAGTAGCATGCAAGACTTACCCGTTGCTGGTAAGATTAGAAGCTAGGTGATAAATTCCTGAACCCTCAAAATATATTTTATGTATCCTACTGTATGCGGCACACCCTATTATAGTGATTGAATTACTCCCAAGGGAGGTGTTATTTTAGCCTATGAGAAGTAGGACATGAGTAGTAGAACTGGGTTCAAATATATATATATTTTAAATTAAATACTTTAGCTGTGTTTGATTGATAAGTCTTTTGCATTGAAACCAATTAAAAAGTCCCAAATCTTCAAACCCCACCCAGTACTTGGCACTCCAAGGCAGTCTAAAGCAAACGCTCAAAGTATTTGAAAGGATTAAAGTAGTATTTGAACCCGGATCTGATGAGTCGTGAGTGGCATGTTCATGGAAGCAGGTCATACAATGTTTTAACTTTGTTTTGCATCTTTTTTACCCGTATGTCGTAGCTGGAGAAAGCCCGTGGTGCATACCATAAGGCTTGCCATAAGGAACAGATAGCCATAGACAGAGAGACGCAGGCCAAGGAGAACACAGTGTTGAGTCCTGAGAAACTGAAAAAGATCCAAGACGCTCGAGAGAAGGCCAGTGAGGAGAAAGACAAAGTGAGAAAAACTGAAAGGCTACTAACTCACAACTGCTAAATTTATATTCATTCATCTGAGAGTGTGGGATGCTCAACTAGCCAGATATGGAAATGTTGCACTTCCCTAGCCCATGCCCCCATCTGGTAGACTGTTTTGCGGAATTCTTCCCACATACAGTTTCCTTTTATGGCAGGGGCAAAAATGTGTTATTGTAACCACCATAGTAACCACCTTCCATGTTATTGTTAGGCACCGTCTTTGTTTATCCAGTAGTAAATTATTTTTTACTTACACTATATATACAAAAGTATGTGGACACCCCTTCAAATGAGTGGATTCAGCTATTTCAGACACCCCCGTTACTGACAGGTGTATAAAATACAGCACACCGCCATGCAATCTCCATAGACAAACATTGGCAGTAGAATGGCTGGTACTGAAGAGCTCAGTGACTTTCAACATGGCACCATCATAGAATGCCACCTTTCCAACAAGTCAGTTTATCAAATTTCTGCCCTGCTAGAGCTGGGGCAGGTTGTTGCTCCTAGATGTTTCCACATCACAATAACAGCACTTACAGTTAACCAGATTTCCACCGGTCTAATGTCCATTGCTCGTGTTTCTTAACTGTAAGTGCTGTTATTGTGAAGTGGAAACATCTAGGAGCAACAACGGCTCAGCTGCGAAGTGTTAGGCCACACAAGCTCACAGAACAGGACTGCTGAGAGCTGAAGCGATTAGCGCGTAAAAATGTTCCGGTTGAAACACTCACTACCGAGTTCAAACTGCCTCTGGAAGCAACATAAGCACAATAACCGTTCTTCGGGAGCTTCATGAAATGGGTTTGCATGGCTGACCAGCCACACACAAGTCTAAGATCACAATGCCAAGCGTCGACTGGATTGGTGTAAAGCTCGCCGCCATTGGACTCTGGAGCAGAGGAAACGCATTCTCTGGAGTGGTGAATCACACTTCACCATCTATCATCCATCCACCAGTTACCTGCCCCAATGCATAGTGCCAACTGTAAAGTTTTATGGAGGAGGTATAATGGCCTGGGGCTGTTTTTCATAGTTTGGGCTAGGCCCCTTAGTTCCAGGCAAGATAAATCTTAACAGCACAGCATACAATGACATTCTAGACGATTCTGTGCTTCCAACTTTGTGGCAAGGGTTTGGGGAAGGCCATTTCTTGTTTTTGGAATGACAATGCCCCAGTCCACAAAGCGATGTCCATAAAGAAATTGTTTTTTCGAGATCGGTATGGTAGAACTTGACTTGCCTGCACAGAGCCCTGACCTCAACCTCATCAAACACCTTTGGGATGAATTGGGACGCTGACTGTGAGCCAGGCCTAATCGCCCAACATTTAGTTCAAAGCATTCCCAGAAGAGTGGAGACTGTTATTGCAGATTTTGGAATGAGATATTCAACGAGCAGGTTTTTAAAACTTGATTTCATGTAGTGTACAGTATATAGGAACACTGGCTAAACCAGAAAGGCCCATTCATATACACTCATATACAGTACCAGTCAAACGTTTGGACACACCTACGCATTCAAGAGTATTTCTTAATTTTTCTATTTTCTACATTGCAAGATAATAGTGAAGACATCAAAACTATGAAATAGCACATATGGAATCATATAATAACCAAAAAAGTGTTAAATAAATCTAACCCTTTATCTTTGTTGAAAACTTTGCACACTCTTGGCATTCTCTCAACCAGCTTCACCTGGAATGCTTTTCCAACAGTCTTGAAGGAGTTCCCACATATGCTGAGCACTTGTTGGCTGCTTTTCCTTCGCTCTGCAGTCCAACTCATCCCAAACCATCTCAAATGGGTTGAGGTCGGGTGATTGTGGAGGCCAGGTCATCTGATGCAGCACTCCATCACTCTCCTTCTTGGTCAAATAGCCTTTACACAGCTTGGAGGTGTGTTGGGTCATTGTCCTGTTGAAAAACAAATGATAGTCCCACAAAGCCCAAACCAGATGGGATGGCATATTGCTGCAGAATTCTGTGGTAGTGATGCTGGTTAAGTGTGCCTTGAATTCTAAATAAATCACTGACAGTGTCACCAGCAAAGCACCACCATACCATCACACCTCCTCCATGCTTCACAGTAGGAACCACACATGCAGAGATCATCCATTCACCTACTCTGCATCTTACAAAGACATGGTGGTTGGAACCAAAAATCGCAAATCGTCTTTCTTGGCCCATACAAGTCTCTTCTTCTTATTGGTGTCATTTGGTGGTGGTTTGCAGCAATTCGACCATGAATGCCTGATTCACTCAGTCTCCTCTGAACAGTTGATGTTGAGATGTGTCTGTTACTTGAACTCTGTGAAGCATTTTGGGGGGCTGCATTCTGAGGTGCAGTTAACTCTAATGAACTTATCGTCTGCAGCAGAGGTAACTCTGGGTTTTCCTTTCCTGCGGCGATCCTCATAAGAGTCAGTTTCATCATAGCGCTTGATGGTTTTTGCACTTGGAGAAACTTTCAAAAATTCTTGACATGTTCTGTATTGACTGACCTTTATGTCTTAAAGTAATGATGGACTGTTGTTTCTCTTTACTTACTTGAGCTGTTCTTGCCATAATATGGCCTTGGTCTTTTACCAAATAGGGATATCTGAATACCACCCCTACCTTGTCACAACACAACTGAATGGCTCAAACGCATTAAAAAGGAAAGAAATTCCACAAATGAACTTTTTACAAGGCATACCTGTTCATTGAAATGCATTCCAGGTGACTACCTCATGAAGCTGGTTGAGAGAATGCCAAGATTGTACAAAGCTGTCATTCAGGCAAAGGGTGGCTACTTTGAAGAATCTCAAATATAAAATATGTTTTAATTTAACACATTTTTAGTTACTACATGATTCCACATGTGTTATTTCATAGTAGTTTATGTCTTCACTATTGTTCTACAATGTAGAAAATTGAATTAAAGCTAGACTCAGTCATTGGCACAGATGTCACTATACAAACAGAATATTTACATCCTTCAAATACTGATATTTGGTTGTGTTGATATCCAAACACAATTCAACATCACAAAATATCATTCAATTTGAAATCAACCAGGGCTTGAAAACATAGTCCTATTTTATTGTCTATTTTTACTTAAATTCTGGGGTGAATTGAAACAATAGCTGTGGATGACTTTGCAAATGCTATATAGTCCTAAATAGCGGCATTGATGATATATGAGTGACAAAGTGCGGTCACATTTCAATTGCTCTGTTAAACCTACCCTTTGGAATGACTTCAATAGCAACAGTTGAGTATATTTAGTTTTTAAGTGGAGATCTCTCAACAATCTTTCTCATGATAGCACTTTGGAAATAGTCAGTGACAAATATCATAGCTAAGGAGGGCTGGGCTGGGCTTGGTTAAAACCTTGGATGGGAGACCAAAGGGGAGCTGTAGACAGATCAATTATCTGCCCGGCCTGTTGTTCTTTTCTTCGGATAGTGGATATAACCTTGAAGATTTGTTTTAAATGTACAAATTCAACACATTTCATACAACGGTTTTTCTGTATTGTAATTTGATATCCATGATGAAATGTCACCCTCAAAATCAACAGTTGATTACTTTTTTCAAATCCAATGTATTTTCCACATAGATTCCACGTCACAATACATTGACAAATTACATTAAAACAATGGGACTGTGTGTGGCAAGCTTACAGTATTCGTTGGCAAGCTTACAGTATTCGTTGGCAAGCTTACAGTATTCGTTGGCAAGCTTACAGTATTCGTTGGCAAGCTTACACAGTCTTTGGTGGCAAGCTTACACAGTCTTTGGTGGCAAGCTTACACAGTCTTTGGTGGCAAGCTTACACAGTCTTTGGTGGCAAGCGTACACAGTCTTTGGTGGCAAGCTTACACAGTCTTTGGTGGCAAGCTTACACAGTCTTTGTTGGCAAGCTTACACAGTCTTTGTTGGCAAGCTTATACAGTCTTTGGTGGCAAGCTTACACAGTCTTTGGTGGCAAGCGTACACAGTCTTTGTTGGCAAGCTTATACAGTCTTTGTTGGCAAGCTTACACAGTCTTTGGTGGCAAGCTTACACAGTCTTTGTTGGCAAGCTTACACAGTCTTTGTTGGCAAGCTTACACAGTCTTTGGTGGCAAGCTTACACAGTCTTTGTTGGCAAGCGTACACAGTCTTTGTTGGCAAGCTTATACAGTCTTTTTGGCAAGCTTACACAGTCTTTGTTGGCAAGCTTACACAGTCTTTGGTGGCAAGCTTACACAGTCTTTGTTGGCAAGCGTACACAGTCTTTGTTGGCAAGCTTACACAGTCTTTGGTGGCAAGCTTACACAGTCTTTGTTGGCAAGCTTACACAGTCTTTGTTGGCAAGCTTACACAGTCTTTGTTGGCAAGCTTACACAGTCTTTGGTGCAAGCTTACACAGTCTTTGTTGGCAAGCGTACACAGTCTTTGGTGGCAAGCTTACACAGTCTTGGCAAGCTTGTCTTTGTTGGCAAGCTTACACAGTCTTTGTCTTTTGCAAGCTTACACAGTCTTTGTTACACAGTCTTTGTTGGCAAGCTTATACAGTCTTTGGTGGCAAGCTTACACAGTCTTTGTTGTCAAGCTTACACAGTCTTTGTTAGCAGATGTTATACAGTCTTTGGTGGCAAGCTTACACAGTCTTTGGTGGCAAGCGTACACAGTCTTTGGTGGCAAGCTTATACAGTCTTTGTTGGCAAGCTTATACAGTCTGTGTTGGCAAGCTTACAAATCAAATCAAATCAAATTTTATTTGTCACATACACATGGTTAGCAGATGTTAATGCGAGTGTAGCGAAATGCTTGTGATTTCTAGTTCCGACAATGCAGTAATAACCAACGAGTAATCTAACCTAACAATTCCACAACAGCTACCTTATACACACAAGTGTAAAGGGATGAAGAATATGTACATAAATGAATGATGTATGAATAAGTGATGGTACAAAACGGAATAGGCAAGATGCAGTAGATGGTATCGAGTACAGTATATACATATGAGATGAGTAATGTAGGGTATGTAAACATTATATTAAGTGGCATTGTTTAAAGTGGCTAGTGATACATGTATTACATAAAGATGGCAATATGCAGGAGGTGGTATAGAGTACAGTATATACATATGAGATGAGTAATGTAGGGTATGTAAACATTATATTAAGTGGCATTGTTTAAAGTGGCTAGAGATAGAAGCTGTTTTTCAGTCTCTCAGTCCCTGCTTTGATGCACCTGTACTGACCTCGCCTTCTGGATGATAGCGGGGTGAACAGGCAGTGGCTCGGGTTGTTGTTGATCTTTATGGCCTTCCTGTGACATCGGGTGGTGTAGGTGTCCTGAAGGGCAGGTAGTTTGCCCCCGGAGATGCGTTGTGCAGACCTCACTACTCTCTGGAGAGCCTTACGGTTGTGGGCGGAGCAGTTGCCGTACCAGGCGGTGATACAGCCCGACAGGATGCTCTCGATTGTGCATCTGTAAAAGTTTGTGAGTGCTTTTGGTGACAAGCTAAATTTCTTCAGCCTCCTGAGGTTGAAGAGGCGCTGCCGCGCCTTCTTCACCACGCTGTCTGTGTGGATGGACCAATTCAGTGATGTATACCCTCTCCACTACTGTCCCTTCGATGTGGATAGGGGGTGCTCCCTCTGCTGTTTCCTGAAGTCCACTATCATCTCCTTTGTTTTGTTGACGTTGAGTGTGAGGTTATTTTCCTGACACCACACTCCGAGGGCCCTCAACTCCTCTCTGTAGGCCGTCTCGTCGTTGTTGGTAATCAAGCCTACTGTAGTGTCGTCTGCAAACTTGATGATTGAGTTGTAGGCGTGCATGGCCACGCAGTCGTGGGTGAACAGGGAGTACAGGAGAGGGCTCAGAACGCACCCTTGTGGGGCCCCAGTGTTGAGGATCAGCGGGGTGGAAATGTTGTTACCTACCCTCACCACCTGGGGGCGGCCCGTCAGGAAGTCCAGTACCCAGTTGCACAGGGCGGGGTCGAGACCCAGGGTCTCGAGCTTGATGACGGGTTTGGAGGGTACTATGGTGTTAAATGCTGAGCTGTAGTTGATGAATAGCCTTCTCACGTAGGTATTCCTCTTGTCCAGATGGGTTAGGGAAGTGTGCAGTGTGGTTGCGATTGCGTCATCTGTGGACCTATTAGGGCGGTAAAGCAGATTGGAGTGGGTCTAGGGTGTCAGGTAGGGTGGAGGTGATATGGTCGTTGACTAGTCTCTCAAAGCACTTCATGATGACAGAAGTGAGTGCTACCGGGCGGTAGTCGTTTAGCTCAGTTACCTTAGCTTTCTTGGGAACAGGAACAATGGTGGCCCTCTTGAAGCATGTGGGAACAGCAGACTGGGACACAGTCTTTGGTGGCAAGCTTACACAGTCTTTATCGGCAAGATGTGTTTTGATGGTATGACATCACTACTCTGATGTTGTGACAGGTCCGCGAGAAATATGAGAAGGTGTTGGAGGATGTAACGTCCTACGCGCCTCGCTACATGGAGGAGATGGAGGCCATTTTTGACCAATCGCAGGAGGAGGAGAGGAAGAGGATCAGCTTCCTCAAACAGGCTTTCCTGTCCATCCACAGACACCTGGACATCACCAACAATGAAAGGTAGAGAAGCCTCGTCCTTCTCTCTCTCTCCTCACTCATGTGGGTGCGTGTGTGCATGTGTGTTTCAAGTTTTATTGTCACATGCAGTACAGTGAAATGCTTTTCTTGCAAGCTCATTCCCAGCAATGCAGTAATCAATATCAGTAGTACTATTAAAAAAGTATTAGTTTAAAAAAACACAAGAAGGTAAGTAACCTATATACAGAGTCAGTTTCAGAGTCAGTACCAATACCATATTTACAATGTTCAGGGACACTGGAGTGGTAGGGGTAGATATGTATAGGGGTAAGGTGACTATGCATCAGGATATACAGTTGGGAGAAAAAGTATTTGATACACTGCCGATTTTGCAGGTTTTCCTACTTACAAAGTATGTAGAGGTCTGTAATTTTTATCATAGGTACATTTCAACTGTGAGAGACGGAATCTAAAACAAAAATCCAGAAAATCATATTGTATAATTAATTTGCATTTTATTGCATGACATAAGTATTTGATCAGCTACCAACCAGTAAGAATTCCGGCTCTTACAGACCCGTTCGTTCTTCTTTAAGAAGCCCTCCTGTTCTTCACTCATTACCTGTATTAACTGTACGTTTGAACTCGTTACCTGTATAATAGACACCTGTCCACACACTCAATCAAACAGACTCCAACCTCTCCACAATGGCCAAGACCAGAGAGCTGTGTAAGGACATCAGGAATACAATTGTAGACCTGCACAAGGCTGGGATGGGCTACAGGACAATAGGCAAGCAGCTTGGTGAGAAGGCAACAACTGTTGGCGCAATTATTAGAAAATGGAAGAAGTTCAAGATGATGGTCAATCACCCTCGGTCTGGGGCTCCATGCAAGATCTCACCTCGTGGGGCATCAATGATCAGAGCTCTCTCTCTATATATGGCTGGTGACGGATCAGCCCAGAACTACACGGCAGGACCTGGTCAATGACCTGAAGAGAGCTGGGACCACAGTCTCAAAGAAAACCATTAGTAACACACTACGCCGTCATGGATTAATATCCTGCAGAGCACACAAGGTCCCCCTGCTCAAGCCAGTGCATGTCCAGGCCTGTCTGAAGTTTGCCAATGACCATCTGGATGAGCCAGAGGAGGAATGGGAGAAGGTCATGTGGTCTGATGAGACAGAAATAGAGCTTTTTGGTCTAAACTCCACTCGCCGTGTTTGGAGGAAGAAGAAGGATGAGTACAACCCCAAGAACACAATCCCAACCGTGAAGCATGGAGGTGGAAATATCATTATTTGGGGATGCTTTTCTGCAAAGGGGACAGGACGACTGCACCGTATTGAGGGGAGGATGGATGGGGCCTTGTATCGCGAGATCTTGGCCAACAACCTCCTTCCCTCAGTAAGAACATTGAAGATGGGTTGTGGCTGGGTCTTCCAGCATGACAACGACCCGAAACACACAGCCAGGGCAACTAAGGACAAGCATCTCAAGGTCCTGGAGTGGCATAGCCAGTCTCCAGACCTAAACCCAATAGAAGATCTTTGGAGGGAGCTGAAAGTCCGTATTTCCCAGCGACAGCCCCGAAACCTGAAGGATCTGGAGAAGGTCTGTATGGAGGAGTGGGCCAAAATCCCTGCTGCAGTGTGTGCAAACCTGGTCAAGAACTATAGGAAACGAATGATCTCTGTAATTGCAAACAAAGGTTTCTGTACCAAATATTAAGTTATGCTTTTCTGATGTATCAAATACTTATGTCATGCAATAAAATGCAAATGAATTACTTAAAAATCATACAATGTGATTTTCTGGATTTTTGTTTTAGATTCCGTCTTTCACAGTTGAAGTGTAACTATGATAAAAAATGACAGACCTCTACATGCTTTGTAAGTAGGAAAACCTGCAAAATCGTCAGTGTGAGTGTGCATAGAGTCGTGTGTGTGTGTGTGTGTTTGTGAAAGGTCTGTGATGATCTATGTGTACAGTTTATTAATATCCTCTCCCATTTTGTCTGTCTCTGTCTGTCAGTGTGAAGACTGTGTACAGTGAGCTCCACCACACTCTCACGTCCATCAGTGAGGCGGACGATCTGAGGTGGTGGAAGAACAACCACGGCCCAGGCATGCCCACTGACTGGCCAACGATTGAGGTATACAACTGTCACTCATTATATTGACCTTTGACCTTTGCTAGTGTTGATAGGCGCATTCCCACCAGCCGTATATAGAGAGAGCTCTGATTACTACCGTATACAGACCATGTGTTGTGTGAAATCAAATGATATGGAGAGAGTTTAATGAGAAGGAAGAACTAACGCTTATCTGTATCATCAGGAATGGATCCCACCTGTAAAGAAGCCGAAAAATAAAAAGAGAGACAAGAAAGGGCAGAAGGATAAACCGTAAGCTGTGTGTGTGTGTGTGTGTGTGTGTGTGTGTGTGTGTGTGTGTGTGTGTGTGTGTGTGTGTGTGTGTGTGTGTGTGTGTGTGTGTGTGTGTGTGTGTGTGTGTGTGTGTGTGTGTGTGTGTGTGTGTGTGTGTGTGTGTGTGTGTGTGTATTTGTATCCAACATATTACCATGTCCACTACAATTGATTACTGTAAAATGTCAATTAAACGTTAAGTCTCAAATACATTTCAACAAACAAACGCTGGGTCTAAATGAATTGTTTACAAGGTTTAATGTTTGATTTATTACATAAAATAATTCAGTAATGACTAGAAAAAATAATGGCAAGCATCCCTTGGCTGCTAACAGAACTTCTAGCAAGTGGTGTAAAGTACTTAAGTAAAAATACTTTAAAGTACTAATTAAGTCGTTTTTGGGGGGGTATCTGTACTTTACTTTACTATTTATCTTTTTGACAACTTTTACTTTTACTTCACTACAATCCGAAAGAATATAATGTACTCTTTAATCCAATACATTTTCCCTGACACCCAAAAGTACTTGTTACATTTTGATTGCTTAGCAGAACAAGAAATGGTCCAATTCACGCACTTATCCAGAGAACATCCTTGGTCATCCCTACTGCCCCTGATCTGGCGGATTCACTAAACACAAATGCATAATTTGTAAATGATGTCTGAGTGTTAGAGTGTGCCCCTGGCTATCCGTAAATAAATTAAAAAAACAAGAATAATGCCATCTGGTTTTCTAAATATAAGGAATTTGAAATTATTCATATTTTTACTTTTAATACTTAAAAGTATGTTTTAATAATTACATTTACTTTTGATACTTAAGTATAATTAAAACCAAATACTTTTAGTCTTTACTCAAGTAGTATTTTACTGGGTGACTTTCACTTTTACTTGAGTAATCTTCTATTAACGGTCATGTGATTTTCTTCAAGTATGACAATTGGGTACTTTTTTCAGTAGAAGTCTACAAATATTTGGTTATAAAAATACTTAAGTATATTTTAGCAATTACATATACTTTTGATACTTAAGTATAAAAAAATAAAAGCTAAAGTGTAAATAATTTGAAATTCCAAATTCCATCATTAAACCCAGATGGCACAATCTTCTTGTTTTTTATATTTACGGATAGCCAGGGGCACACGACAACACTCAGACATCATTTACAAATGAAGTATTTGTGTTTAGTAAGTCTGCCAGATGACAGGCAGTAGGGATGACCAAGGATGTTCTCTTCATAAGCGCGTGAATTAGACAATTTTCCTGTCCTGCTAAGTATTCAGGGAAAATGTATGGAGTAAAAAGTACATGATTTTCTTCAAGAATGTAGTGAAGGTAAAGTAAAAAAATATATATATGAATAGTAAAGTACAGATACCCCCCCAAAAAAACTTAAGTAGTACTTTAAGGTATTTTTACTTGCTTACTTTACACCATTGCAAAATAGACGCCTAGCTCAAACAGACGCCATGGTTCTAATAAAAACCTATTGTTTTTATTGATTTAAGAAAATAAATATCTGGGCAATTAATTGAAGTTTTATGGTAATACATTTCCAGATAAACTTCCTTATTAATTCTATCATTCCTCCATCCTCTAGTGTGATGATTGGAGGAGTGAAGGTGCGAGCTCTGTATAATTATGTGGGAGAGGAAAGTGACGAGCTGTCCTTTAAAGCAGGTGACATGACCGTTTAAAACACAGTTCAATTCAGCATTTTGTCGAAAACATTGGAAAGACTACAGTTCCTTTTGCCAGTTCAATGTCTCAAGTTTGTCATCCAGAATCATGTCTGTTTCCATACCTGTATTATTCCAGGTGAGGTGTTCCTGAAGGTCGAGGAGGAAGACGACCAGGGTTGGTGCAAGGGGATGCTGGACGGAGGGAAGGACGGCTTCTACCCTGCCAATTATGTGGAAGTTGTTGTGCAGTGATGTCATGCTCCCACTCTCAAAACTCTCAAGCGTTATGTCAGCAACTTAAAAAAAAAATGAAATGTGCATGTCTTCATGGAAAAATCCACTTTGGTGCAAAATTAATTTGAATTTTGATTTGACTCTGAAATTAGAAGGGGGGGAAAGTAATTAACATAAAAGGTTGACGCTCACAATGTTATAATCATCAAGCTGAAATGTGTAATGTTACCAATACCTTATTAAAGAGAGACATACAATTCCCTTAATTATTTTACAATCTAACCTAAATGGTTTGAGCTCAATATAAATGAACTTCTTTCATGCGCTATTTCTACTTTTGTTGTTGTGGGCAGGGACACATTTGGCTGCCTCTGTCACTACTTTAAAATGATTTAATTAGCAGTATTAGTATTTACCCTCGACCAGGAAAGACCACAGGTTTACAGTGATTTGTGTATGCCGATATTAAAATCTGAAAGCTGTATGATAATGCATATTATAGATGATTGAAGGACATACATAATTCTTAGTAAATTAAGTTCTACAACTGGCATTGGGTTGTATTAGAAAAATAAAAGTCCTAATTCTTTACTAAGCTCAACGTTTGTGTCTTTTTTATACTGACACCAAAGTGTTGCTATACAGTGCATTCGGAATCTATTCAGACCCCTTGACTTTTTCTACATTTTGTTACGATACAGCCTTATTCTAAAATTGATCAAACAGATTTTTTTCCCTCATCAAACTACACACAATACCCCATAATGACAAAGCAAAAACTGTTTTATTTTTTATTTTAGCAACACCCCAAAAAAATGAAATATCACATTTCCATAAGTATTCAGAGCTTTTACTCAGTACTTTGTTGAAGAACCTTTGGCAGTGATTACAGCCTCGAGTCTTCTTGGGTATGACACAACAAGCTGTATTTGGGGAGTTTCTACCATTCTTCTCTGCAGATCCTCTCAAGCTCTGTCAGGTTGGATGGGGCTATGTTGCTGCATAGCTATTTTCAGGTCTCTCCAGAGATGTTCAATCAGGTTCAAGTCCAGGCTCTGGCTGTGCCACTCAAGGACATTCAGAGACTTGTCCCGAAGCCACTCCTGCGTTGTCTTGGCTGTGTGCTGGGGTCGTTGTCCTGTTGGAAGGTGAACCTTCACCCCAGACTGAGGACCTGAGCACTCTGGAGCAGGTTTTCACCAACAATCTCTCTGTACTTCGCACCGTTCATCTTTTCTTCGATCCTGACTAGTCTCCCTGTCCCTGCTGCTGAAAAACGTCCCCACAGCATGATGTTGCCACCACCACGCTTCACCGTAGGGATGGTGCCAGGTTTCCTCCAGACATAATGCTTGGCATTCAGGCCAAAAAGTTCAATTTTGGTTTCATCAGAACAGTTCATCTTGTTTCTCATGAGAGTCTTTAGGTGCCTTTTGACAAACTCCAAGTGGCCTGTCATGTTCATTTCACTGAGGAGTGGCTTCCATCTGGCCACTCTACCACAACGGCCTGATTGGTGGAGTTCTGCAGAGATGGCTGTCCTTCTGGAAGGTTCTCCCATCGCCACAGACGAACTCTGGAGCTCTGTCAGAGTGACCATCAGGATCTTAGTCACCTCCCTGACCAAGGCCCTTCTCCACCGATTGCTCAGTTTGGCTGGGCGACCAGCTTTAGGAAGAGTCTTGGGGGTTCCAAACTTCTTCCATTTAAGAATGATGGAGGCCACTGTGTTCTTGGGAACCTTCAATGCTGCAGAAATGTTTTGGTACCCTTCCCCGGATCTGTACCTCGACACAATCCTGTCTCGGAGCTCTACGACAATTCCCTCGCCTCATGGCTTGGTTCTTGCTCTAACATGCACTGTAAACTGTGGGATCTTCTATAGACAGGTGTGTGCCTTTACAAATCATGTCCAATCAATTGAATTTACCACAGGTGAACTCCAATCAAATTGTAGAAACATCTCAAGGATGATCAATGGAAACAAGATGCACCTGAGCTCAATTACGAGTCTCATAGCAAAAGGTCTGAATACTTCTGGAAATAAGGTATTGTGTGTAGATATTTTTATGTGGAAAAAGTCAAGGGGTCTGAATACTTTCTGAATGCACTGTATAGCAACACAGATCAAGCCATCTCCTATGCACACATTTAGTTCAAATCAAATCAAATTGAATTAGTCACATGCGCCGAATACAACAGGTGTAGACCTTACAGTGAAATGCTATCTTACGAGCCTCTAAGAGGACTGGACACCCCTCAGAGCCTGGTTCCTCGGTCCCCTCTTTGTTGCTATAACAGCTTCCACTCTTTTGGGAAGGCTTTCCACTAGATGTTGGTACATTAATGTGGTGACTTGCTTCCATTCAGCCACAAGAGCATTAGTGAGGTTGGGCGCTGACCCTATTACGGGGGCTGAGTCACTGGCTTACTCATGCTCTTCCATGCCGTCCCTATGAGGGGTGGGTTGAGTCACAGTCGTGGTCTTTCTGTCCGGTTTTACGTCCCCTCGGGCTCATGCGGTGGAGGAGATCTTTGTGGGCTATGTCTCAGGGTAGTAAGTTGGTGGCCTGTGGATATACCTCGAGTGGTGTAGGGGCTGTGCTTTGGCAAAGTGGGTGGGGTTATATTCTGCCTGGTTGGCCCTGTCCGGGGGTATCGTCGGACGGGGCCACAGCGTCCCCAGACCCACTCCTGTCTCAGTCTCAAGTATCTATGCTGCAATGGCTGCGGCTAGGGAACCCTGACCTGTTCACCGGATGTGCTACCTTGTCCCAGATCTGCTGTTTTCGTCTCTCTCTCTCTCTCTCTCTCTCTCTCTCTCTCTCTCTCTCTCTCTCTCTCTCTCTCTCTCTCTCTCTCTCTCTCACTCTCTCGCACCTGCTGTCTCGACCTCTGAATGCTCGGCTATGAAAATGCAACTGACATTTACTCCTGAGGTACTGACCTGTTGCACCCTCTACATCCACTGTGATTATTATTTGACCCTGCTGTCATCTATGAACGTTTGAACATCTTGAAGAAAACTCGGCACAGCCAGAAGAGGACTGGCCACCACTCAGAGCCTTGTTCCGCTCTAGGTTTCTTCCTAAGTTCTTGCCTTTTTAGGGAGTTTTTCCAAGTCACTGTGCTTCTACATCTGCATTGCTTGTTGTTTGGGGTTTTAGGCTGACTTTCTGTATAGCTCTTTGTGACATCTGCTGATGTAAAAAGGGATTTATAAATACATTTGATTGATTGATGTCGGGCGATTAATCCTGGCCCGCAATTCGGTGTTCCAATTCATCCCAAAGGTGTTTGATGGGGTTGAGGTCAGGGCTCTGTGCAGACCAGTCAAGTTATTCCACACCGATCTCGACAAACCATTCTTCTATGGACCTCGCTTTCTGCAAAGGGGCATTGTCATGCCACAAAAGTGGAAGCACACCCCAAAGTGTTGCCACAAAGTTGGAAGCACAGAATGATCTAGAATGTCATTGTAGCATTAATATTTCCCTTCACTGGAACTAAGGGGCCTAGCCTGAACCATGACAAACAGCCCCAGACCATTATTCCTCCTCCACCAAACGGTACAGTTGGCACTATGCATTGGGGCAGGTATTTATTCATTTATTTTTTATGTAACCTTTATTTAACTAGGCAAGTCAGTTAAGAACATATTCTCATTTACAATGACGGCTTACTAAAAGGCAAAAGACCTCCAGCGGGGACAGGGCCTAGGATTTAAAAAACCCATTAAAAATACAATATAAATATAGGACAAAACACACATCACCACAAGAGAGACAACACAACACTGCGTAAAGAGAGACCTAAGACAACAACGTAGCAAGGCAGCAACACATAACAACACAACATGGTAGCAACACAACATAACAACAACATGGTAGCAACACAAAATGGTAGCCGCACAAAACATGGTATAAACATTATTGGGCACAGGCAACAGCACAAAGGGCAAGAAGGTAGAGACAACAATACAACACACAAGCAGCCACAACTGTCAGTAAGAGTGTCCATGATTGAGTCTTTGAATGAAGAGTTTGAGATAAAAACTGTCCCGTTTTGAGTGTTTGTTGCAGCTCGTTCCAGCCGCTAGCTGCAGCGAACTGAAAAGAGGAGCGACCCAGGGATGTTTGTGCTTTGGGGACCTTTAACAGAATGTGACTGGCAGAACAGGTGTTGTATGTTGAGGATGAGAACTGCAGTAGATATCTCAGATAGGGGGGAGTGAGGCCTAAGAGGGTTTTATAAATAAGCATCAACCAGTGGGTTTTGCGACGGGTATACAGAGATGACCAGTTTACAGAGGAGTATGGAGTACAGTGGTGTGTCCTATAAGGAGCATTGGTGGCAAATCTGATGGCCGAATGGTAAAGAACTTCTAGCCGCTTGAGAGCACCCTTACCTGCCGATCTATAAATTACGTCTCTAATCTAGCATGGGTAGGATGGTCATCTGAATCAGGGTTAGTTTGGCAGCTCTGGTGAAGGAGGAGCGATTACGATAGAGGAAACCAAGTCTAGATTTAACTTTAGCCTGCAGTTTTGATATGTGTTGAGAGAATGACAGTACACCGTCTAGCAATATTCCCAAGTACTTGTATGAGTGACTACCTCAAGCTCTAAATCCTCAGAGATAGTAATAACACCTGTGGGAGGAGGGGAATTCTTCTTACCAAACCACATTACATGGTTAAAGGTAGAGAAAGCTTATTGGACACCAAGAAATCTTTGTTGTAGAGCATATAACACAAAATCCAGGGAGGGGCCAGCTGAGTATAAGACTGTATCATCAGCATATGAATGGATGAGAGAGCTTCCTACTGCCTGAACTATGTTGTTCATGTAAATTGAGAAGAGTGTGGGATCTAGGATTGAGCCTTGGGGTACTCCCTTGGTGACAGGCAGTGGCTGAGACAGCAGATTTTCTGACTTTATACACTGGACTCTTTGAGAGAGGTAGTTAGCAAACCAGCCCAAAGACCCCCCAGAGACACCAATACTCCTTAGCCGGCCCACAAGAATGGAATGGTCTACCGTATCAAAGCTTTGGCCAAGTCAACAAAAATAGCAGCACAATATTGATTAGAATCAAGGGCAATGGTGACATCATTGAGGAACTTTAAGGTTACAGTGACACATCCATAACCTGGGCGGAAACCAGATTGCATACCCGAGAGAATACTATACACATCAAGAAAGCCAGTCTTTCCAACACCTTTAATAAAAGGGGCAAAATAGAAATAGGCCTAAAACAGTTAGAATCAGCTTGATCTCCCCATTTAAATAAAGGATGAACCGTCGCTGCCTTCCAAGCAATGGGAACCTACCCAGAAAGGAGAGACAGGTTTAAAAGGTTGGAGATAGGCTTGGCGATGATAGGGGAAGCAACCTTAAAGAAGAAAGGGTCTAAACCGTCTGGCCCAGATGGTTTTAGGGGGTCTAGTTTAAGGAGCTCCTTTAGCACATTGGACTCAGTGACTGCCTGCAGGGACAAACTTTGTAGCGGGGCAGGGGAAAAGAGGGAGAAGCATCGGGGATAGTCGCATTAGAAGAGGTGGGAGATAAGAAAATGTTAGATGGGCAAGGAGGCATGGCTGAGTCAAATAGGAATCCTTACTTAATGAAGTGGTGAGTAAAGAGCTCAGACATGTGCTTCTTGTTAGTAACAACCACATCATCAACATTAAGGGACATGGGCAGCTGTGAGGAGGAGGGTTTATTCTCCAGGTCTTTTACTGTTTTCCAGTACTTCTTGGGGTTAGACCCACAGAGCGAGAACTGCTCCTTAAAGTAACTAACTTTGGCCTTCCGGATAGCCAGTCAGCCATAGTATGCGTGTGCCGAGCCTTTCGCCAAATGCAATTCTTGAGGTGGAGTAACTCTGCAAGATCACGGTCTAACCAGGGGCTGAACCTGTTTTTCATTCTCATTTTCTTGATGGGGGTGTTTTTGTTAACAATACCACTGAAAATATCAAAAAAAGAAGGTCCAAGCGTCTTCGACAGAGGGGATCAAGCTGATTCTATACCATTTCAGGCCAGTTCATGAAGAAAGGCTTGCTCTTTAAAGTTTTTAGCATGTGTCCATGACAAATCAGGACAGGTCGTTTCAATGAGCAGCCATTACAACACAGGCTGTAAAACAGTTATCACTAAGGTCATTACAGAAAACACCAGACTGAAACCTATCAAGATTATTTGTGAGGATAACATCGAGGAGAGTAGCCTTTTCTGGGTGTTTGGAGTCATACCTTTTGGGATTGGTGATAATCTGAGAAAGATTTAGGGAGTCCCATTGCTTTAGGACTTGGCCAGGTGGTTTAAGCATGTCCCAGTTTTGGTCACCAAGCAGGTCAAATTCAGACTTAGTGTAAGGGACCAAGAGAGAGCTTAGGGCAGGTAGAGTACAGACCGGTGCTGATGGAGGACGATAGTACCCAGCAACTATCAACAAAGAGCTATTTGAAAGTTTAATGCTTAAAACCAGCAAATCAAATTGTTTGGGGACAGACTTGGTGGAGACAATCGAGCACTGAAGGTGATCCTTGGTAGAGATTGCCACTCCCCCACCTTTCGAAGATCTGTCTTGCCGAAAAAGCTTATAACCAGAAAGGTTAACATCAGCATTCAAAACACTCTTCCTTAACCACGTCTCAGTAATGACCAACACATCTGGATTGGAGTTGTGAACCCACACTTTCAAATGATCCATTTGAGGTAATAAGCTTCTAGTCTTAACGTGCAGAAAACCCAGGCTTTTACGAGAGCAGATGTCAGTGAAGCAGATAGAGTACAAGTCAGAATTGGGGCTAGCAACAGTAGATGGGCCAGGGTGTACATGCACATTTCCAGATATCATCAACAGTAATACAATCAAGGCACGGCAGAGGACAGGGAGAGCTCTGCAGTGTTGATTTATGACATCTGAATGTGCATCAGATGGCAACAAGATCATATTGTACAGCAATTTCATCAGGTAACATGACTTTTTTAAAGTCTGTGTAAACCAATAAAGAGTCAGAATCCCGAGTGTGGGAACAAACATAGTCTGTCCCATGGTTGGGTAAAGAAAGTTTGTAGTCAACAAAGTATGCAGGAGTCATGACGCAAATAACATAGCAAAATGCACAAGAAAAAAATAAGTGTTCTCCTGGCATCCGCCAAACTCAGATTTGTCTGTCGGACTGCCAGGTGGTGAAGCGTGATTCATCATTCTAGAGAACGAGCTTCCTCTGCTCCAGAGTCCAATGGAGGCGAGCATTACACCACTCCAGCCAACACTTGGCATTGCGCATGGTGATCTTAGGCTTGTGTGCAGCTGCTTGGCCATGGAAACCCATTTCATGAAGCTCCTGACGAACAGTTATTGTACTGACGTTGCTTCCAGAGGTAGTTTGGAACTTGGTAGTGAGCAGTGCTTAATTTGAGCCCAATCCTACCGGAACAGGATTCGGCACCTCTCCGTTTTGGACTGTTTTGTTCCGGAACCTATTTGGCCGGATCGGGTAACTCTCGTTGCATGCAAAATAATTGCTATGTAAAAATTCTAACAAAAGCGATCAAAGTTAATTCGAGTTGCCTTTTCGTTAATTATCCTTCCGCCACAAAAAAGCATAATGTGAAAAAGTTGATGTTATTGGTGTCATTTAGTAGTGGTTTCTTTGCAGCAATTCGATCACGAAGGCCGGATTGATACAGTCTCCTCTGAACAGTTGATGCTGACGTGTGTCAGTTACTTGAACTCTGTGAAGCATTTATTTGGTCTGCAATTTCTGAGGCTGGTAACTCTAATGAACTTATCTTCTGCAGCAGAGGGAACTCTGGGTCTTCCTTTCCTGTTGCGGTCCTCATGAGAGCCAGTTTCATCATAGCGCTTGATGATTATTGTGACTGCACTTGGAGAAACTTAAAAAAATTCCTGACATGTTCCATATTGACTGACCTTCATGTCTTAAAGTAATGATGGACTGTTATTTCTCTTTGCTTATTTGAGCTTTTCTTGCCATAATATGGACTTGGTCTTTTACCAAATAGGGCTATCTTCTGTATACCACTCCTACCTTGTCACAACACAACTGATTGGCTCAAACACATTAAGAAGGAAAGAAATTCCACAAATGAACTTTTAACAAGGCACACCTGTTCATTGAAATGCATTCCAGGTGACTACCTCGTGAAGCTGGTTGAGTGAATGCCAAGATTGTGCAAAGCTGTAATCAATGCAAAGGGTGGCTACTTTGAAGAATCTCAAATATATCATATATTTTGATTTGTGTATTGGTTACTACATGATTCCATATGTGTTATTTCATAGTGTTGATGTCTTCACAATTATTCTACAATGGAGAAAATACAAAAAATTAAGAAAAACTCTGGAATGAGTAGGTGTGTCCAAACTTTTGACTGGTGCTGTATGTGGTAAGTGTCCATGTTCAAACCTGTCTGATCTGTGCTGATACACTCCCTGAACATAAACCTTTACAAACATGAATATTCACAAGGTGGAACAACGCAATGTCCACTGCAATCTCTACACTGACTGTACTACAGTGCTGTGTGCGTGTGTTTTGTTTCCATTCCATGTTAGATAATGTATACACTGAATTGGACAAACTTGTTAAACAGGTTTTTCTTTTTACATTATAACACAGAGAAGGAGTGATGGCATCACTCACTCACTCCTAACACTTCAGACTGGGAGTAACTCAAGTTTGAACCGTCACTGTTCATGACTCTTTGCATACGTAAGTAAGACTCATTTGTATGACGGAGTAAGCTCTCATTGAATGCAATCTTATCCTGTACTTAACCGTTCTTTCCACAGAGGTGTGTTAACATTAGTTACTGTGTTACCAATATGTCTTCTGGAGCTTGACTGGTACTACTACATGGAAAGTGATAGCATTGTCAGGGACTAATCCTATGGGTGTGTTTGCATCAGTGTTTTAATCTAGTTGTAATTAGCTTGCATCGGATGCAATAAATTAAGATTTATTCAAGATCACAATGACATACAAAGGCTTAGAAATAAGAGTTTGACAATGTGATAGAAGTGTCTACATCCTGGTGACTGGTTTGATGTGTTTTAATGTCCATGTCCTTACCTTAGGTTAGGGTACCCCAACTGGCGGCCTGGTGGCCAAATTTGGCCCGCTATGATTTTATTTGGCACCCCAAGTTTTCTCTATATATAGTACCTTCAGAAAGAATTAACACCTTTTCACTTTCCCTACATTTTGTTGTGTTACAGCCTGAATTTAAAATGGTTAAATTGAGATATTTTGTCACTGGCCTACACACAATACACCATAATGCTAAAGTGGAATTATGTTTTTCAAAAGTTTTACAAATTAATAAAAAATGAAAAGCTGAAAGATCTTGAGTCAATAAGTATTCAACCGCTTTGTTATGGCAAGTCTAAATAAGTTCAGGAGTAAAAAATAGATTAACAAGTCACATAATACGTTGCATGGACTCATTCTGTGTGCAGTAAGAGTAAAAACGTTTATTATTTTTAATTTTTTACCCCTTTTTCTCCCCAATTTCGTAATTTCCAATTGGTAGTTACAGTCTTGTCCCATCGCTGCATCAACCCTACGGACTCAGGAGAGACGAAGGTCAAGAGCCATGCATCCTCCGAAACACGACCCTGCCAAGCCGCACTGCTTCTTGACACACTGCTCAGTTAACCTGGAAGCCAGCCGCACCAATGACACCATCCAGCTGGTGACTGGATTCAGCTTGCAGTTGCCCGGCCTGCCACAAGAACTTGCTAGAGCGCAATGGAACAAAGAAATCCCGGCCGTCCAAATCCTCTCCTAACCCGGACGACACTGTGCCAATTGTGCGACACTTCATGGGTCTCTCGGTCATGGCCAGCTGTGACATAGCCTGGGATCAAACATGGATCTGTAGTGACACCTCAAGCGCTGCAAAGCAGTGCCTTAGACCGCTGCATCACTCGGGAGGCAATAATAGAGTTTAACATGATTTTTTAATGACAACCTCATCCCTGTACTCCACACATACAATTGTCAGGTGATTGTGCAGGCCAGGTCATCTGATGCAGCGCTCCATCACTCTCCTTCTTGGTCAAATAGCCCACACAGCCTACAGGTGTGTTTTGGGTCATTGTCCTGTTGAAAAACAAGTTATAGTCCCACTAATCGCAAACCAGATGGGATGGTGTATCGCTACAGAATGATGTGGTAGCCATGCTGGTTAAGTGTGCATTGAAATTCTAAATAAATCCCAACATTATCACCAGAAAAGCACCCACACACCATCACACCTCCTCCTCCATGCTTCACGGTGGGAACCACACATGTACAGATCATCCATTCACCTAGTTAACTCTAATGAACGTATCCTCTGCAGCAGAAGCAACTCTGGGTCTTCCTTTCCTGTGGCAGTCCTCATGAGAGCCAGTTTCATCATAGTGCTTGATAGTTTTTGCGACTGCGCTTGAAGAAACTGACTGACCTTCATGTTTTGAAGTAATGACGGACTGTCGTTTCTCTTTGCTTATTTGAGCTGTTCTTGCTCAAATATGGACTTAACAAATAGTGCTGTAAACCACCCCTACCTTGTCACAACACAACTGATTGGCTCAAACACATTAAGAAGGAAAGAAATTCCACAAATGAACTTTTAACAAGGCACACCTTTTCATTGAAATGCATTCCAGGTGACTACCTCGTGAGGCTGGTTGAGTGAATGCCAAGATTGTGCAAAGCTGTAATCAATGCAAAGTGTGGCTACTTTGAAGAATCTCAAATATATCATATATTTTGATTTGTGTATTGGTTACTACATGATTCCATATGTGTTATTTCATAGTGTTGATGTCTTCACTATTATTCTACAATGGAGAAAATACAAAAAATTAAGAAAAACTCTGGAATGAGTAGGTGTGTCCAAACTTTTGACTGGTGCTGTATGTGGTAAGTGTCCATGTTCAAACCTGTCTGATCTGTGCTGATACCCTCCCTGAACATAAACTTTTACAAACATGAATATTCACAAGGTGGAACAACGCAATGTCCACTGCAATCTCTACACTGACTGTACTACAGTGCTGTGTGCGTGTGTTTTGTTTCCATTCCATGTTAGATAATGTATACACTGAATTGGACAAACTTGTTAAACAGGTTTTTCTTTTTACATTATAACACAGAGAAGGAGTGATGGCATCACTCACTCACTCCTAACACTTCAGACTGGGAGTAACTCAAGTTTGAACCGTCACTGTTCACGACTCTTTGCATACGTAAGTAAGACTCATTTGTATGACGGAGTAAGCTCTCATTGAATGCAATCTTATCCTGTACTTAACCGTTCTTTCCACAGAGGTGTGTTAACATTAGTTACTGTGTTACCAATATGTCTTCTGGAGCTTGACTGGTACTACTACATGGACAGTGATAGAATTGTCAGGGACTAATCCTATGGGTGTGTTTGCATCAGTGTTTTAATCTAGTTGTAATTAGCTTGCATCGGATGCAATAAATTAAGATTTATTCAAGATCACAATGACATACAAAGGCTTAGAAATAAGAGTTTGACAATGTGATAGAAGTGTCTACATCCTGGTGACTGGTTTGATGTGTTTTAATGTCCATGTCCTTACCTTAGGTTAGGGTACCCCAACTGGCGGCCTGGTGGCCAAATTTGGCCCGCTATGATTTTATTTGGCACCCCAAGTTTTCTCTATATATAGTACCTTCAGAAAGAATGAACACCTTTTCACTTTCCCTACATTTTGTTGTGTTACAGCCTGAATTTAAAATGGTTAAATTGAGATATTTTGTCACTGGCCTACACACAATACACCATAATGCTAAAGTGGAATTATGTTTTTCAAAAGTTTTACAAATTAATAAGAAATGAAAAGCTGAAAGATCTTGAGTCAATAAGTATTCAACCGCTTTGTTATGGCAAGTCTAAATAAGTTCAGGAGTAAAAAATAGATTAACAAGTCACATAATAGGTTGCATGGACTCATTCTGTGTGCAGTAAGAGTAAAAACGTTTATTATTTTTAATTTTTTACCCCTTTTTCTCCCCAATTTCGTAATATCCAATTGGTAGTTACAGTCTTGTCCCATCGCTGCATCAACCCTACGGACTCAGGAGAGACGAAGGTCAAGAGCCATGCATCCTCCGAAACACGACCCTGCCAAGCCGCACTGCTTCTTGACACACTGCTCAGTTAACCTGGAAGCCAGCCGCACCAATGACACCATCCAGCTGGTGACCGGATTCAGCTTGCAGGTGCCCGGCCTGCCACAAGAACTTGCTAGAGTGCAATGGAACAAAGAAATCCCGTCCGTCCAAATCCTCTCCTAACCCGGACGACGCTGGGCCAATTGTGCGACACTTCATGGGTCTCTCGGTCATGGCCGGCTGTGACATAGCCTGGGATCAAACATGGATCTGTAGTGACACCTCAAGCACTGCAAAGCAGTGCCTTAGACCGCTGCATCACTCGGGAGGCAATAATAGAGTTTAACATTATTTTTTAATGACAACCTCATCCCTGTACTCCACACGTACAATTGTCAGGTGATTGTGCAGGCCAGGTCATCTGATGCAGCGCTCCATCACTCTCCTTCTTGGTCAAATAGCCCACACAGCCTACAGGTGTGTTTTGGGTCATTGTCCTGTTGAAAAACAAGTTATAGTCCCACTAATCACAAACCAGATGGGATGGCTCTGATATCTGCTAAATGACTTCAATGTAAAAATGTAATGGTGTATCGCTACAGAATGATGTGGTAGCCATGCTGGTTAAGTGTGCATTGAAATTCTAAATAAATCCCAACATTATCACCAGAAAAGCACCCACACACCATCACACCTCCTCCTCCATGCTTCACGGTGGGAACCACACATGTACAGATCATCCGTTCACCTAGTTAACTCTAATGAACGTATCCTCTGCAGCAGAAGCAACTCTGGGTCTTCCTTTCCTGTGGCAGTCCTCATGAGAGCCAGTTTCATCATAGTGCTTGATAGTTTTTGTGACTGCGCTTGAAGAAACTGACTGACCTTCATGTTTTGAAGTAATGACGGACTGTCGTTTCTCTTTGCTTATTTGAGCTGTTCTTGCTCAAATATGGACTTAACAAATAGTGCTGTAAACCACCCCTACCTTGTCACAACACAACTGATTGGCTCAAACACATTAAGAAGGAAAGAAATTCCACAAATGAACTTTTAACAAGGCACACCTTTTCATTGAAATGCATTCCAGGTGACTACCTCGTGAGGCTGGTTGAGTGAATGCCAAGATTGTGCAAAGCTGTAATCAATGCAAAGTGTGGCTACTTTGAAGAATCTCAAATATATCATATATTTTGATTTGTGTATTGGTTACTACATGATTCCATATGTGTTATTTCATAGTGTTGATACTATTATTCTACAATGGAGAAAATACAAAAAATTAAGAAAAACTCTGGAATGAGTAGGTGTGTCCAAACTTTTGACTGGTGCTGTATGTGGTAAGTGTCCATGTTCAAACCTGTCTGATCTGTGCTGATACCCTCCCTGAACATAAACTTTTACAAACATGAATATTCACAAGGTGGAACAGCGCAATGTCCACTGCAATCTCTACACTGACTGTACTACAGTGCTGTGTGCGTGTGTTTTGTTTCCATTCCATGTTAGATAATGTATACACTGAATTGGACAAACTTGTTAAACAGGTTTTTCTTTTTACATTATAACACAGAGAAGGAGTGATGGCATCACTCACTCACTCCTAACACTTCAGACTGGGAGTAACTCAAGTTTGAACCGTCACTGTTCACGACTCTTTGCATACGTAAGTAAGACTCATTTGTATGACGGAGTAAGCTCTCATTGAATGAAATCTTATCCTGTACTTAACCGTTCTTTCCACAGAGGTGTGTTAACATTAGTTACTGTGTTACCAATATGTCTTCTGGAGCTTGACTGGTACTACTATATGGACAGTGATAGCATTGTCAGGGACTAATCCTATGGGTGTGTTTGCATCAGTGTTTTAATCTAGTTGTAATTAGCTTGCATCGGATGCAATAAATTAAGATTTATTCAAGATCACAATGACATACAAAGGCTTAGAAATAAGAGTTTGACAATGTGATAGAAGTGTCTACATCCTGGTGACTGGTTTGATGTGTTTTAATGTCCATGTCCTTACCTTAGGTTAGGGTACCCCAACTGGCGGCCTGGTGGCCAAATTTGGCCCGCTATGATTTTATTTGGCACCCCAAGTTTTCTCTATATATAGTACCTTCAGAAAGAATGAACACCTTTTCACTTTCCCTACATTTTTTTGTGTTACAGCCTGAATTTAAAATGGTTAAATTGAGATATTTTGTCACTGGCCTACACACAATACACCATAATGCTAAAGTGGAATTATGTTTTTCAAAAGTTTTACAAATTAATAAAAAATGAAAAGCTGAAAGATCTTGAGTCAATAAGTATTCAACCGCTTTGTTATGGCAAGTCTAAATAAGTTCAGGAGTAAAAAATAGATTAACAAGTCACATAATAGGTTGCATGGACTCATTCTGTGTGCAGTAAGAGTAAAAACGTTTATTATTTTTTATTTTTTACCCCTTTTTCTCCCCAATTTCATAATATCCAATTGGTAGTTACAGTCTTGTCCCATCGCTGCATCAACCCTACGGACTCAGGAGAGACGAAGGTCAAGAGCCACGCATCCTCTGAAACACGACCCTGCCAAGCCGCACTGCTTCTTGACACACTGCTCAGTTAACCTGGAAGCCAGCCGCACCAATGACACCATCCAGCTGGTGACCGGATTCAGCTTGCAGGTGCCCGGCCTGCCACAAGAACTTGCTAGAGTGCAATGGAACAAAGAAATCCCGTCCGTCCAAATCCTCTCCTAACCCGGACGACGCTGGGCCAATTGTGCGACACTTCATGGGTCTCTCGGTCATGGCCGGCTGTGACATAGCCTGGGATCAAACATGGATCTGTAGTGACACCTCAAGCACTGCAAAGCAGTGCCTTAGACCACTGCATCACTCGGGAGGCAATAATAGAGTTTAACATTATTTTTTAATGACAACCTCATCCCTGTACTCCACACGTACAATTGTCAGGTGATTGTGCAGGCCAGGTCATCTGATGCAGCGCTCCATCACTCTCCTTCTTGGTCAAATAGCCCACACAGCCTACAGGTGTGTTTTGGGTCATTGTCCTGTTGAAAAACAAGTTATAGTCCCACTAATCACAAACCAGATGGGATGGCGCTCTGGATAAGAGCGTCTGCTAAATGACTTCAATGTAAAAATGTAATGGTGTATCGCTACAGAATGATGTGGTAGCCATGCTGGTTAAGTGTGCATTGAAATTATAAATAAATCCCAACATTATCACCAGAAAAGCACCCACACACCATCACACCTCCTCCTCCATGCTTCACGGTGGGAACCACAAATGCACAGATCATCCGTTCACCTAGTTAACTCTAATGAACGTATCCTCTGCAGCAGAAGCAACTCTGGGTCTTCCTTTCCTGTGGCAGTCCTCATGAGAGCCAGTTTCATCATAGTGCTTGATAGTTTTTGCGACTGCGCTTGAAGAAACTGACTGACCTTCATGTTTTGAAGTAATGACGGACTGTCGTTTCTCTTTGCTTATTTGAGCTGTTCTTGCTAAAATATGGACTTAACAAATAGTGCTGTAAACCACCCCTACCTTGTCACAACACAACTGACTGGCTCAAACACATTAAGAAGGAAAGAAATTCCACAAATTAACTTTTAACAAGGCACACCTTTTCATTGAAATGCATTCCAGGTGACTACCTCGTGAAGCTGGTTGAGTGAATGCCAAGATTGTGCAAAGCTGTAATCAATGCAAAGGGTGGCTACTTTGAAGAATCTCAAATATATCATATATTTTGATTTGTGTATTGGTTACTACATGATTCCATATGTGTTATTTCATAGTGTTGATGTCTTCAATATTATTCTACAATGGAGAAAATACTAAAAATTAAGAAAAACTCTGGAATGAGTAGGTGTGTCCAAACTTTTGACTGGTGCTGTATGTGGTAAGTGTCCATGTTCAAACCTGTCTGATCTGTGCTGATACCCTCCCTGAACATAAACTTTTACAAACATGAATATTCACAAGGTGGAACAACGCAATGTCCACTGCAATCTCTACACTGACTGTACTACAGTGCTGTGTGCGTGTGTTTTGTTTCCATTCCATGTTAGATAATGTATACACTGAATTGGACAAACTTGTTAAACAGGTTTTTCTTTTTACATTATAACACAGAGAAGGAGTGATGGCATCACTCACTCACTCCTAACACTTCAGACTGGGAGTAACTCAAGTTTGAACCGTCACTGTTCACGACTCTTTGCATACGTAAGTAAGACTCATTTGTATGACGGAGTAAGCTCTCATTGAATGAAATCTTATCCTGTACTTGACCGTTCTTTCCACAGAGGTGTGTTAACATTAGTTACTGTGTTACCAATATTTCTTCTGGAGCTTGACTGGTACTACTACATGGACAGTGATAGCATTGTCAGGGACTAATCCTATGGGTGTGTTTGCATCAGTGTTTTAATCTAGTTGTAATTAGCTTGCATCGGATGCAATAAATTAAGATTTATTCAAGATCACAATGACATACAAAGGCTTAGAAATAAGAGTTTGACAATGTGATAGAAGTGTCTACATCCTGGTGACTGGTTTGATGTGTTTTAATGTCCATGTCCTTACCTTAGGTTAGGGTACCCCAACTGGCGGCCCGGTGGCTTGATAGTTTTTGCGACTGCGCTTGAAGAAACTGACTGACCTTCATGTTTTGAAGTAATGACGGACTGTCGTTTCTCTTTGCTTATTTGAGCTGTTCTTGCTATAATATGGACTTAACAAATAGTACTGTATACCACCCCTACCTTGTCACAACACAACTGATTGGCTCAAACACATTAAGAAGGAAATAAATTAATCAAATTAACTTTTAACAAGGCACACCTATTAATTGAAATGCATTCCAGGTGACTACCTCATGATGCTGGTTGAGAGAATGCCAAGAGTGTGCAAAGCTGGCATCAAGGCAATAGTAGGGGGAAAGGGAAGTGAAGGTGTTTTTTATGTGTTTTTGTTTGTTTTTTATTGATGGCTATATTTTGATTTGTTTTATACTTTTCAACTTTTTTGGTTACTACATGATTCCATATGCGTAATTGTATAGTTTTGATGTCTTCACTATTATTCTACAATATATAAAAACCCTTTAATGAGTAGGTGTACCCGTACGTTTTCCTGGAACTGTGTGGATATATATATATATCAGTGAAGGCTGCTGAGAGGATTTTTAAATTATTGTTGGACATAAAAGACTGTAAAAACACCATCAAATCAGCTCCAAGTTCCAAAGTTTTCACACACATAATAGAGAGATGTATGTGATCATATACAAATGTAAGTACGGTTTGAAATTATTATGTTTTTGTCAAATATCATATCTGTTTGGTCTTCTTGGGGTCAATTTGCAGTGTACAAATGATTTGTAATTATGTTCCTGCGTCCTGACCATTGGCCTGCAGCTGAATCTAGTTGATTATCCCTGTTTAGGTGGTAGGACCACCAATGGAGTTTGCCTGTGGGTTTGTTTATGTCCCTCCATCAACCTATCAGAGGGAAGTCCACACGAAACCACAAATTGCAGTTAAACGTTCAGGTGAGTTATAATTTTTCAGACACACTTCAAATTAAATCTTGCTAACATTGTCCGAATGTCCGTTGCTGCCCAAACACTGTCCTGTCAGTGAATGTCCAGTCAGTGAATGTCCTCTCAGTGAATGCCCTGTCAGTGAATGCCCTGTCAGTGAATCCCATCCTGTCTGAATGCTCGTTGCTGCCCAAACACTGTCCTGTCAGTGAATGTCCTGTCAGTGAATGTCCTGTCAGTGAATGTCCTGTCAGTGAATGTCCTGTCAGTGAATGTCCAGTCAGTGAATGTCCAGTCAGTGAATCCCATCCTGTCTGAATGCCCGTTGCTGCCCAAACACTGTCCTGCCAGTTCATTAATGAATCCTGTGTAGTAGACATTAACATTAACAATGCTCTGTCTCTCATCTCTCCCAGCTCTCCTTCCTCCCCCAAACAGAATCCGTCCCCGCAGTCCTCCCCCTCCTCCTCCAGCACAACTACAAAAACAACAACACCACTCTCCAGAACAGAGAATCACTGAGAAATGTTTTAAAAATGGTGAGGTGAAGACAGCTCCCAACCCCTTGCCAATGTATGAGAATTCAGCCTTCCGTATTAGAAGAGGAGGGAATGTTCCAGGCTCGCCCCAACAGCTCACATCTCAAACAGCTCAATGGACAGTTTTTCCTAGCATCACTGTACTGGGGAATTCAATGTATACTGTCATTTTTAGGATATACAGTTCAATTTCAGTGTCTCAAAAGTCATGAGTGAACTCTTGAGATTGTGGCTAACATTGTGTCCATTTCCACCTTCCCCAGCTCTGCTCCCCCCATTCATGCGATCTCAATCGCCTGCTTGCGTCCAGCCAATCCCAGGCCCACCTTCCCTTCTCCCTTCCAATAGCCAGAGGCTGACCTATGACCTTCCACAGAAGGAGCCAGACATTGGGAGTCATCCATGGGATCCAGACTACTCATACAATATCCCAGAAGGCAGTGGGGAAGAGATGAAGCATCCAAACACCACCGGCAGCTGTGGATCTGCACAGAAGTCAGGTAACTGGTTAATGTCCTGTCAAGAGACATTCATTGTTTCGGCTCAAAGCTAGTATTGTCAGACCATACCACCATTCATGCAATTCACATCTTAAGATGCCAACAAAACAAACAGTCTTGCGTGTGATGATAAAGATGTGATGAAGATTATGACTACAACCAGAGTTGAAAAACATGATTCTCTCTACTTCTAGCTCCAGCCTTGCCACCAAGACCTTCCTTTATGAAGTCCTGTCCAGAATACCTAGTTCTGTTGCCTGATTCTTTCTCCTCCTCAAAGTCCTCCTCTTCATCCTCCAGTAAATCCTGTTTCATTATGGACATCCATTAGTATACAGTATCTTCACAGTTCATTAGATAATTCCTCATTGAAAAGAAAAAAATGTAGGCGCTCATGAATAAAGATACAAAGCACAATTGCAACTTCTAATGGCCATTTACTACACAGGATCAAGGGAACCATTGGTGGGGAATCCAAATGTGATCCTAGTCAGTTTGGGGGAGCTGATATCAGAGGAAAACGGTTAGTGGACAATTCCTGCTATCATTCTGAGATAATGTTTGGTATATGATACTCAATGCCTTTGACCTGACTTTTCACTGTCTCTCTGTGTGATACTCCTGACTTTTATACTGTCTCTCGGTATGTCACAGTCTAACTTGCTTGTCTGTGTTGACCAACGTGTGTCCAATCACAGCGTTCACCATAGAGGGAGAGCCCACCTGCTGCTCCCAGTGTGGCTCTGTGCTGGACTCCTTCTATGACAATGTGGTAGTTTGACCTTTCACACTCTCTTGAATATGAATCCTACGCAATATGATCAAATAATCACAGTGGTCAAGCGGTAATCACTGTTATGATTCTATCTTCATGCCTTCCAAATGATTCAACAATAATGGTAGACCTACAGTAAACCTCAGTGAAGTTATACCTACTATGTATTGTAATTCATGACTACTGAAGGTACAATTTCTCTCAAACAACTACATTTCCATTATCTCTCTGTTGCTCTACAGGTGAATGTCTGTTATTTTTGCCAGTCATCATTGGAACCACCTACCTCCTCATCTTCCACCTGTCTCGGTTGCCGGGACAGTGTCTTCCTGTTGACCCCTGGTGACAAGGCCCTGGCCCTTACAGACACCCTGCTCCTGTTCTGTATCGACATCTCAGCGTCCATGAGTATCACCTCCCAGGTTTGAACACAAGATCATTAGCGTTATTTGTCAGTGTTTTCCCCAGGCTCTGTACGGTTAGATTAGAATACATGTGATTAGGGATACCTCTATAGTCAATTTTGTTCTGTAAAATGCATATTTTTCTGTTTTAAGTAGCTTCACATTCAGTGCTGGTTGAAGCTGTATTTCTGACCATTTCTACTGGCCACAGTATATACTGTGAAATTCTCTCTTTTTCTTGTGCCAGGTGTTGGAAGGAAAACAGCCAATCTACAGGTCACGTCTTCAGGTCAACCATCTTTGATTATTTAAATGGGCATAAGTGGATACATTTGGGAGATATTGTGATGATCGTAGTAACTACCAGTAAATGAAATATGCAGTGGCAGATTCACAATCATTTGCTTCGCTAGAATTGATAATGGTCTGCGGTTGTGTACACGCTGGTAATGATAACACCCTTGCGGATTTTACACCAGTTTGTTCAGGAAGCAGTGTTACAGAGTGTTCGGAAGCTGAGTGAAACACAACCACACATGCGAGTGGGACTCATCACGTTCAACAATCAGGTTCAATATTACACCCATTTCACATTGACATGATTGACTACTTATGCATGTTGATATCTAACGAAATCGTGTTTTCATGCTCTTTACATAAACATTTTTTGGGGGGGGGGGGGGGGGGTGCTGTAGGTATCAAATCTATGTTTTGTGTGTGACATTTCATTTCATATTCACTGATTTTGGATTCAATATTTGGATGCATTTGTCCAATAGTTGGGTGTAAATCTGAAGTTGTTTTGATCTGTATCTTAAGATCATCCACTGATGCTTGTCTTGACAGGTGACTCTGCATGGATATGACGAGTTCACCTCGCGTTTCTTGCGGGGTGCGGAGTTGATTGACAGTGAATACCTTAAGGAAGCAGCGTTCAGCTTCCCCAGCCCACAACCCCTCTCCAGGACCAGGGACTGTCTACAGAGAGAGATTCTAGGGTAATGTTGAAAGGGGCAATAAAAACAAACTCTACATTTTAATTCAAGGGCCCATGTGGTCCAAGAGCAAATAAGCCATGGACTCATCCAAACTGGTCCAATGAAGTCATAATTGTATTAAATAATGGTATGTTGTCACTTCCTCTTTTCATTAAAAGATTGTCTGAGAGTGGTGCCACGGCTTTAGGTCCTGCTTCTCTTGTAGCCATAGCGATGGCTTCTCGGCAACCAGGGTCAAAGGTCAGTCAGTCCCATAGTTCCAGTGCTCTGAATACATACTGTATCTGTTTTGTTTATGATGTAGTACCAATATAATGTATTGCCCTCTTCCCAGGTGATCATCTGCACAGATGGAAAGGCCAACACAGACCTGGGGAATCTGGAGGTGGAGGGCATTGATGCTCGACCTTGCCTCTCCTCCACTATCTTCTACCACGACCTGGGGGAGTACGCTGCTAGCCAGGGGTCGGTGCAACTCTGTACTGTCTTCACTAGCTACATTTTCACTTCTATTTGAGCATCACAGTGGAGAACCTATTTTACCTTGAAATAGCTCATTTTCTTACAGACTATGTTGATAGCCTTTTAGGTGTTGTCATAAGTGATTTTCAGTTATTGAATATTATAAGCAAGCGCTTACAGTATGTAACCCTTTCTCTCCTAGGGTGACGGTATCAGTGTTGGCTATCGAGGGGACAGACTGCAGACTTGATGAGCTGGGGAGACTAGCAGACTGCACAAGCGGAAAGGTATGTGATACAATAAATCATCTTGTATTACTCTCCTTTGTGCTGCGTATGTCATTGAGCTACAGTCCTATTTGGCCCATATGTGATCAGAGTCCATTGTTCAATATGTGTCTTTTAATATGGTACTGTACGTGTCATTCTTCCCCCCTAGGTGGTGATAGCAAGTCCACATGAACTATACACTGAATTTGAGGAGATTATTGAGAACAGGACGATAGCGACACACTGTAGTGTCACTTTGCTGCTCCCCACAACACTGTAAGTGTTGAATTAAACATCTGTATATTCATGTGTATTTTCAAATATAGTATATATGTGTGTGGGTAGATGTTTGTATATGTATAATGCATTCGTAATGTGTATGTACGTCACCATCTGTATTTAAAATTAAGTGGTTTAAATGCTTAGGAACCCCAGTTGCATGCTCATCCTCAATCAGTTTTTGGGGGGGTGAATTGACAATCCTAAATTGTGAATGGGAAATCTAGCACTGTCACACCAGCGACACATTTGAACAGAGATCCCTGATTTGACTGGAAAAGGCCTTCATCTCTCGCCCTCATTCGCTCTTCCGCCAGGTGTGTGAAAGGAGAGAGGGAGGCTGGGAACAGGGTGACCAGAGAGGTGGGCAATGTGGCATCAGACACAGAAATCACCTTTCAATTTGGAGCGAGGGAACACAGCTCACAGGGAGAGGGTGAGAACGGCGGGATGAGGAGAAGACCCGGTCAAAGATTTAAGGATTGGGGATGAAGTTCACAGAGGAATACATTTGTAATATTATTTTTCTTTCTCTGACGTTTAGTGTCAGCCCCAGTGGCAGGTGGCCGTGTGTCTGTTCAGCTGCAGCTGAGATACAGACAGGAGGATGGACACAGTATGCTCAGAGTGCTGACGGCTGATAAAGAGGTGACGGATGACAGGTAATGGGACACTTCCAGAACTCACTCCAGCGTTTTCCAGCATTCATGACATGTGAATTCAGAAATGCCTTTCGTTGCCAGTTTATCCACCAGAAAGACTAGTTCAAGTCAAAGAATTATAGAAATGTGTTCACACATCTCAATCCACTCCATTTGCAAAACAATGTGATAGGAGAATAATGATGATGACAACCATGTTAGGAGCCATGATAGTAGCCTAACACTGTATGCCTCTCTCCTCTCCCTCTCAGCTCAGTGGTCCTCTCCTCTCTGTTTCTAGCTATAATTCAGCTCAACTCATCCCAGGCCAGCGCCGCTCTAGCTGTCAGGGGCCGCTTCCAAGACGCAAAGAGTGAGGGGGAGACACAGAGGGAACTGATGGAGAGAGCCCTGTGAGTGAATGATTTAGTGAGAAGGTTGACGGACAGCAAAACGTGTGTGTGTGTGTGTGTGTGTGTGTGTGTGTGTGTGTGTGTGTGTGTGTGTGTGTGTGTGTGTGTGTGTGTGTGTGTGTGTGTGTGTGTGTGTGTGTGTGTGTGTGTGTGTGTGTGTGTGTGTGTGTGTGTGTGTGTGCGTGCGTGTGCGTGCGTGTGTGTGTGCCTGTGCGTGCGTGCACGTGCCTGCGTGTGCGTGTGTGGAGGCAGAGCCTCAGAATGGCCGCTAATTAGTGAGTGAGACTGACAGCCAGATTCACATGAGTGAACAAGGCCTGTTTTTTTGTGTGTGGGTGAGAGCGAGAGTGTGAATACGTGTATCAGCATGCGCACGTTTGTGCTTGTGTGTTGGCTGGTCATTTCTGCTGTACATGGGCATTTGTCAACTTGTATTCATGTATACGTGACAACATGCTTGTCTTTTACCTTTTCAGGGAGTATGATAGAAGTGCAGAAGACAAACTGATTTATTCAAAATGGCTTAAAACCATGGACCCTATACACAACAGCCTACAAAACTACACAAGGGTAGGTCTGTGTGTGCAGTATTGAGATGATTGTGAAAGAGAAACTGTGTGAGATGATGGTGCATTCTTCAATACATTCTGTTTAGTAATTGAAGACTAATTGTCATTGTTTTTTCCCCCATTTTAGAGACAATCCATACGTTCTGATACACTGCAGGTAATGTATAACATATCCATCGATATAGAACCCTGATATGAACATTACAACATATTTTCGCCCAGACTACAATTGCCTCTATGGTA
This sequence comes from Oncorhynchus gorbuscha, assembly GCF_021184085.1. Lineage (NCBI taxonomy): Eukaryota > Metazoa > Chordata > Actinopteri > Salmoniformes > Salmonidae > Oncorhynchus > Oncorhynchus gorbuscha. The sequence continues at coordinate 23,589,958 of NC_060183.1, forward strand.
ATATCTAACGTACAATGCAGATACACAAAATCATGCTATTTTACCTTCGCAATCTCATGCTCCTATCCAAATATTACCCCCTAACTTCCTCTAGTCTACCCTGCTAATCTCCCTCCTTCATATCTCTCTCCGCTTCAGTCTCTAACAGACATGGGTGCTGCACTGCTGTACAGCATGAAGAACAGCAACAGGTCTATTTCACTGAAGGAAAAGCACCAACACTGATTGGTGGCTACTGACTATGCCTGATATCCTTGGAAGTTATTCAAGTCCTACCGACTTCTGGGGAGGCCTATTTATACACAAATCTGACTAATTCATGTATCTAACAAAAAATTCTACATCTGGAAATATATGATTTAAAATAGCATTAACTGTCGATATTGTACTTGTTCATCCTATTTGTAAATAGAATGTTCTTATCTATGCACACTGTCAGAACGTCATGTCAGAACTGCGATGGCACATAGCAAGTGAAATGGGTTTGTACCTGCAGTGCCTTCAGAATGTAGTCATACCCCTTGACTTATTCCACAATTTGTTGTGTTACAGGCTGCACTCAAAATGTATTCATCTACACACAATACCCCATAATGACAAACTGAAAACATGTTCTTAGAAAATGTTGCAGATGTCTTGAAATTGAAATAAATAAATATCTCATTTACATAAGTATTCACACCCCTGAGTCAATACTTTGTGGAAGCCCCTTTGGCAGCAATTACAGCTGTGAATCTTTCTGGGTAAGTCTCTTAAGAGCTTTCCATACCTGGATTGCGCAACATTTGCCCACTATTCTTTTCAAAATTCTTCAAGCTCTGTCAAATTGGTTGTTGATAATTGCTAGACAACCATTTTCAGGTCTTGACATAGATTTTCAAGTAGATTTAAGTCAACTGTCACTTGGCTACTCAGAAACATTCACTTTCTTCTTGGTAAACAATTCCAGTGTAGATTTGGTGTTGTTTCAGGTTATTGTCCGGCTGTCCTTGTTCCGTTCATCTTTCCCTCAAGCCTGACCAGTCTTCCAGTTCCTGCCCCTGAAAAACATCCCCACAGCATGATGCTGCCACCACCATTCTTGACTGTAGGGATGGTGGCAGGTTTCCTCCAGGCGTAACAATTGGCACTTAGGCAAAAGTGTTCAATCATGGTTTCATCAGACCAGAGAATCTTGTTTCTCATGGTCAGAGAGACATTTAGGTGCCTTTTGGCAAACTCTAAGCGGGCTGTCATCTGCCTTTTTCCAGAGGAGTGGTTTCCGTCTGGCCACTCTACCATAAAGGTCTGATTGGTGGAGTGCTGCAGAGATGGTTGTCCTTCTGGAAAGTTCTCCCATCTCCACAAAGGAACTCTGGAGCTCTGTCAGAGTGACTCTCGGGTTCTTGATCACCTTCCTGACCAAGGCCCTTCTCCCACAAACTTCTTCCATTTAAGAATGATGGAGGCCACTGTCTTCTTGGGGACCTTCAATGCTAGAGAAATGTTTTGGTACCCTTCCCCAGATCTGTGCCTCGACACAATCTTGTCTCGGGGAGCTCTACAGACAATTCCTTTGACCTTATGGCTTGTTTTTTGCTCTGACATGCACTGTCAACTGTGAGACTTTATAGACAGGTGTGTGCCTTTCCAAATCATGTTCAATCAATTGAATTTACCACAGGTGGACTCCAATTTGTAGAAACATCTCAAGATGATTAATGGAAACAGGATGCACCTGAGTTCAATGTTGAGTGGGTCTAAATACTTATGTAAATAAGGTATTTCTGTTTTTAAATGTTTACATTTTTCTAAATATTCAAAAAGCCTGTTTTCGCTTTGTCATTATGGGGTATTGTGTGTATATTGATGAGAAAATGTTTTATTTAATCAATTTCAGAATAAAGTTGTAAGGTAACAAATTGTAGAGAAAATCAAGGGGTCTGAATACGAATGCACTAAAAGTGAATTGCTTTGCCAATTTCTTTTGCAGTATTACGTTAGTGCCTTGTTGCAAACAGGATTTTTTTTTTTTTTTATTTTTACCTTTATTTAACTAGGCAAGTCAGTTAAGAACAAATTCTTATTTTCAATGACGGCCTAGGAACAGGGAGTTAACTGCCTGTTCAGGGGCAGAACGACAGATTATGTACCTTGTCAGCTTGGGGGTATGAACTTGCAACCTTCCGGTTACTAGGCCTACGCTCTAACCACTAGGCTACCCTGCCGCCCCGCAGATGCATGTTTTTGAAAATTTGTACTTTGTACAGGCTTCCTTCCTCCTTCCTTATTTTCCCTCTGTCAATTAGGGTAGTATTGTGGAGTAACTACAATGTTGTTGATCCATCCTCCGTTTTCTCCTATCCCAGCCATTCAACTCTGTAACTGTTTGTATGTCTCCTTTGGCCTCATGGTGAAAACCCTGAGCGGTTTCCTTCTTCTCCGGCAACGGAGTAGTTGTAGTGACTGGGTGTATTGACACCATCCAAAGTGTAATTAACTTTATGCTCAAAGAGATAGTCAATGTCTGCTTTTTTGATTTTGACCCATCTACCAATAGGTGCCCATTTTTGCGAAGCACTGGAAAACATCCCTGGTCTTTGTGTTTGAAATTCACTGCTCGACTGAGGGACATTACAGATAATTTAATGTGTGGTGTACAAAGATGAGGTAGTCATTGAAAAATCATGTTAAACACTATTATTGCACACAGAGTGAGTCCATGCAAGTTATGTGACTTGCCAATCAACATTTTACACCTGTACATATTTAGACTTGCCCTAACAAGGGGGTTGAACACTTATTGACTCAAGACATTTCATCTTTTAATTTTTTATTAATTTGTCAAATGTTAAAAACATAATTCCACTTTGATTTTGAGGTATTTTGTTTAGGCCAGAGACAAAACAAATCTACATTTAATTCATTTTAAATTCAAGCTGTAACACAACAAAATGTGGAAAAAGTCAAGTGGTGTGAATACTTCCTGAAGGCACTGTATCACTCCCTCTCTAACTTAGCATCACCCTGACCAGAAAGCACTAGAAATGCCTGACTCAGACACACCATCAGATAGGTGTTTCTACACCCATAAACATAGTTTGAACAGTAAAAACTGCTGCCAATAATGAGAATGTAGGAAACTTGGACAGATTATTTAGCATTATTAGCCTTTTGAGCTGGCACAGACATGACACATGATTTAAAAAAGAAAACAGTAAATCCAATGTTACACCTACACATTACACATTTATAGTTAAAATGGTGCAGTATGGGTTCCCTGCAGGCTCAACATTTACAGAGGTAGTGGAAAATAGAGTACAAACAGAACAAGACAGAAGTTACAATGACCAGGCCTGAAACAGAGACTAAAGCATAGATAGACATACGTTTCTCCGGTGCCGCCCTCACCAAGCAAATATGTATCTCTGGGCAGATACCTGATTTACACTTGAATGGTCCTTCATCTACTTTAGGTAGGTTCCAGGACAGAAGCACATAGACAAACCAGACCTCCACCATAATACGCAGCACGGTGCTGAGCAGGTAGAAGCCCACAGTGCCCCTGTCTTTGTGGAGGTCAATCACCATCTTCCCTGGGGGTTCGGATTCAGGCACACTGACACTCTTCCCCTGGGCCTCCAACTCCCCGGTAGATTTCCTCTGCCGGGAGCTCCTCTTCTGGGCAGCGGAGCGGAGGTGGGAGGCAAAGAGCTCCATGAGGAGGACAGACATAATGAGGAGGATGAAGAAGAAGTTCCAGGCCACCATGATAGGCCTGTCAAACTGTTGATTGAAGCAGCTTCGGGTGCACATGTCCTGGGTGGTGTTACAGCTGAAGTCCGAGTCCAGCTTGAACCAGGGCATCTCGGCCATGAACAGAACCACCAGGCGCATGCAGAGGAAGCCAAACCACAGCGAGCGGCACTTGTAGGTGGTGGTGGTGTCCACTGCCGTGCGGAGGATTGGGATGAGCCCTGTTACGATGGCTGCCATTATTTCCGCCTGTCTTTGTTATGAAACTACTGTAGCAGTGATCGAGCAAAGAGAAGAAAGGTACCACATCAGGCAATGTATTAAGATAGATGTTCACATATTTGCATTGCAGAGCAATAAACATTTATTTTGTCAACAATAATATTCAACGTTAAAAGAAATGTTTTAAGATTACAGTAAATATTAAAATATGGTTACAACTATACTTTAATTTCAACACTTTTCCCTGGTGTATTTGACATAAAGCTGCTGTAATAATAGGAGATGTCAACTTACCGTTAAAAGGAATTGCCATGAACCTCATAGTATGCCAGTTGAAAACCTTTTATTGGGTTGTAAAATGGCATTGTCATCAGCATCAGTGTTACCATGTCTCACCTTTTATTCTGCTGACTCCAACCCAATGGTACTTCTCTTTTTTCCTCAGTGACCCTCCCTTTTTAAACTATTGTTAGTATAAGTCTGTGTGTAAGGTGTTTTGGTTGAAAATATGGTTCTATTCTCTGTTATCATCATACTTTTGATGATACCATAGGCAACTATTATATGTATTTGAGTCTAACTGTAATATAATGTTATCATATACCCTGAATGTATTTCATATGTAATTGTATATTATTAGGCATAAGACATGATGATTCTTCTCCAAAAGGTCAATTTAGGCATTCAGGTTTTTCATAAAAAGAGCCATTTCACAGGAAGGCAACTTCAGTCCATCAATGCTATTAAGTAAATTGTTTACTTACATATTCCATCGCAAAAATTACAAGTGAATAGAAATCAAAATACACAACAGTCCATGGAAAAAAAAACCATGACTTAATATCATGACTCAAACAATGTTATAGCCTATGTTTAGACATAAATGACCTAACCGTGGAATTGAGATTAGCAGTTTAGCCTACACAGTAATCAATATACACTGAGTTCACAAAAAAATTAAGAACACCTATGATCCCTTATTGAAGTCACTTGTTAAATCCACTTTAAATCAGTGAAGATGGAGGGGAGGAGACAGGTTAAATAATTATTTTTAAGCCTTGAGACATGGATTGTGTATGTGTGCCATTTAGAGGGTGAATGGGCAAGACAAAATATTTAAGTTACCTTTGAACAGAGTATGGTAGTAGGTGTGAGGTATACCGGTTTGTGTCAAGAACTGCAACGCTGCTGGGTTTTTCACTCTCAACAGTTTCTCGTTTGTATCAAGAATGGTCCACCACCCAAAGTTCATCCAGTCAACTTGACACAACTGTGGGAAGCATTGGAGTCATCATGGGCCAGCATCCCCTGTGAAACGCTTTGACACCTTGTAGAGTCCATGGCTGACAAATTGAGACTGTTCTGAGAGCAAACGGGGGGGGGGGGGGGTGCAACTCAATTTAGGAAGGTCTTCCTAATATTTGGTATGCTCAGTGTATAGCCTATGACACAAAACAATACATTTTTATGAACAAATCATGACAATGAAATTTGAAATAAGTTGATGACAGATGTCAGGTATCGTATAGTATAAAACATAATGTACGTTATATAGCATAAATAACACATTTTAAATCACAAATACATGTCATCCTACACACAAGACAGTTGAGGGCAATTTAAAGTCTCATTATTTCAAATTGTTATCAATAGGCTATCAATAACCTTTGTTTAAGGATGGGAACTAAGCTGTTTTATAACCATACTATTGTTAAAAATATTCAAGGCATCTGGCTGTTGAGTCATAATTCATTCAACACAAACAGTTACGGTCTTTTCAGAGTCGGTTTCCTTATCGATATACATAGGCGTGGTCCGAAAGGTTACAGGAACAGTCACAGGAATCGTCACCGGTATAGTCAGACAAATTGCACCAGGTTCAAGAGTAGACGAGGAAACTTCAATGGGTGGAGGTGGCGAGGGAAGAGGCTCCGTGTGTGCAATGTGTGTGTCAGAGAGGGGGAAGGTGGGCAGGGGGTCGCGGTGGGTGCGTAAGTGCTTGCGGAGATAGGCGGCAAACAGAAAGGCTTTGCTACAGTGGGGGCAGACGTGGTTGCGGTTGGTCGAGTGGATCCGCTGGTGTTTCCGCAACCCGGCTTTGTTGAGGAAACCTTTGCCGCAGCTGTCGCAGACGTGGGGTCGCGGTTTGGGGTGCATCTTCTCATGGGCTTGCAGGTCAGACAGCAGTACAAACTCCTCCCGGCAGGTGGCGCACACGTGTGGGCCCATGGGCAGGGGGGCCACGGTGGTGGAAAGAGGGGAAACAGTGTGAAGAGCCTCATGGGCCTGAACCTCCTCCCAGGTCCCAAAGGTGACGTCACAGTGTGAACAGGAGAATTGGGGGAGGGATGTGTGAGCGAGGAAGACTGCTGCAACTGTCTCGGGTACCGCCTGCTGCGGTAGCAACGCAGGCCTCTCAGCCAGGTGAGTGCGCTCGTGCTTCCGTAGGCTGGAGGAGACCACGAACGACTTGAAGCACAGGTCACATTTGAATGGGCGCTCGCCGGAGTGCACCCTTCGGTGCTTGTTGAGACTGGAGCGCTCGGCAAAGGACTTGCCGCACTCCGTGCAGGAGAAGGGCCGCAGCCCTGTGTGCACCAGCATGTGACGTCGCAGGTCCCAGGACGCCACAAACGCCTTGTCGCAGCTCTGACACTTGTAGGGCCGCTGCCCGGAGTGCACCCGCTGATGTACGGCCAGGTCGGCAGGCTGCCGGAATCTCTTGGCACACTTATCACAGGGGTAGGGCTTGAACCCTGAATGGGCCCTCTGGTGCCGGCGGAAACTGGAGGGGTCTGAGAACATCTTCCCACACTGCGGGCAGAGGAATGGCTTCTCACCCGAGTGAGTGCGCAGGTGAGACTGATAGGAGGAGAGCTGAGTGAAGCCTTTGCCACACTGCTCACACTGGTAGGGTTTGCTCTGGGAGTGAATGCGGAGGTGACAAGCCAGGGAGGAGGAACGGGAGAAGGCCTTGCCGCAGTCTGAACACAGGTAGGGCTTCTCTCCTGTGTGAGACCGTTCATGGTTCTTCAGGTCTTTCAGCTCAGTGTACGTCTTCCCACACTTATCACAGGAGTAGGGCCGGTGGCCTTGGTGGTTGCGCCTGTGCTTCCGGTAAACAGAGGGGTCGGCAAAGCTCTTCCCGCACTCGGCACAAAAATAGGGCTTCTCCCCCGTGTGAGAGCGCAGGTGCACCTTCAACTTGGACAGAGTGGGGTAGCTCTTGGAGCAATGGGGGCAAGAATATGGCCGCTCGCCGCTGTGCTGCGTCATGTGAATACGCAGGCATATGGCCTGCATGAAGGTCTTGCCACATTCGGTGCAGACAAAAGGCTTCTCCCCTGTATGGGAGCGGCTGTGGTTGCGTAGCTCTGTTGGGGTCTTGTAAGCCTTGTGACACTGATCGCACTGAAAGGGGCGCTGAGCAGAGTGAGAGCGCTGATGCTTGGAGAGCTGGGCTCTGCTGGGGAACGTTTTGCTGCACTGAGAGCATGTGTGCTGTTTTTGCTCCTGCTGCTCCTTACTGTGGGCAGACAGCTTATGGCTCCGGAGAGCCAAGGGGCTACTGAAAGCCTCCTGGCAGGCAGAGCATTTGAAAGAATGCTTGGATTTCTTTGGAGGTCTGCCTTTGCCTCTCTTTTTTACAGGGGGCTCCTCTACCTCCAGCTCTTTGCTCTCCTCACTCGGTTCAGCAAGGGGGGTGTCTTGCTCTGTAGGTGTTGGGCTGCCAGGCTGGGGAGAGGCCATCCTTTAAGTTATATGCTTGTGATGCTAAGGAAATTAGAATATAAGGAAAAGACATAAGTGAATCTGAAGATGACACATTCAATCATGCATTTCTTAAACAAGCGTGGGAAATGTTCAGTAGGCAGTAATAATTTTACAATCATATAAAATAGTGAGCAGATTGAAACTCAATCCAAGATCATTTATATCATGTTTTCAAATATAATTTGTACTGGTTGAGAGGACATGACAAAGGCACTTAGGTAGCAGTGGAAAACTAGTGAGGCAACGTTTCATTAATAATGTGGAGGGATAAATCTCAAAATGGCTGGCATTAGGACCTCAGGGACAATTAAACTAAACGCTTGTTATAAAAGGAAGTTGGCATGAAAAACACGGATCTCAAATAAATCTAATTTCTTTGAAAAAATAACGTGCGTTTTCCAAGTTAAATTATTACTGGGGCGCATATATCAGGAGACAATAATTCAACAAAAATTGGCAATTGAAGCGATTTTAGCGTACTTGTGCTAAACTCAAAATGGCTGGCTTTAGGACCGGCTGAACAAGCTCATTCGCCCTCTGGGGTCATCCTCGCATGAGATGGCTCCGCATCTGTATTTGGAATAAATGTGTATTATGATATTAAAACGATTGCTTACCTTTTTATCTTCTTTCGGGCATTCGGGATCAGTTAAAATGTCCAGATATGAAGCCCCAATAACTGCGTTTACAGTGAAGCCCTATGATTGGTGTTGGTGGAGGAGGACGGCTTTAGGACCATGACGAGAGCGCTATTCTCGAGCGTGCAACAGTGCAGCACTTGCGTGGGTCACAATTTCATGTAAATATTAAACGTTGGCTTTATGGATTTTCTCATACTTGACCAACTGTAGTGTATTTCACAGTTAGCAAGTTGTCGGAGAACCCCATGAATGGCTTTATTTTGAAGAACTACAGGTAAGAGGTGTTCTATTGAGAGGGGAAATAATTAAATAGCACGCTCCTGTTTTGCCAAATGTTTGGATGGATGGTTGATGTCGCGCAGATGGGTTGTTAATTTTTTGAATGAGCTAGTGCCTAATTGGGATGGAAAACGTTTTAGTCACCTAAGAAGTGTTTTAAATGTCAGTTTACGTACCAGTCCATCTTATAATTTTACATGACAAATCCACAAATAGTTTTGTAGACAACGCACAGTTATGTGCGTATGACAGAACGACGAAGGGGGACTTATTTGAGTGGTACACATATCCTGTTTCCTAGCAACAAGAGCAGGAAGAATGTGTAATGGAATGGAATGAAGGAGGAAAAAAAGACAATTGAGGAAGACTTGTCCATTATCAATAACATTTTAGCTTTGTGGTGAGGAAAAACATTGACCTGGATTTAAATGCCATAGGTTACATCAGAAACTACAGAATATATTTGACAGGACGCACGAATCAAATGGATGGTAAAACAGAGTATCGCTTTTTGCTGCAATGTTTGTTTAGCTAGCTAAGCATGATGATGCTACTTGCTAACGTTACCTAGCAGTTATTGTATTCAGCATTGGATTGCTCGCAAAACAACAGCTTTTCCATTGTGGTGCGTGTTTTGACCTAACATATGAAATGTAGCTACTGGAATTCAACCATTTGACATTTTAAGTTGTTTTGACCAAGGTATTGTTTTTCCACATTATTGACATAGCTATGCGGCTGGCTGTCGCGCTAGTCAGGTTATTGCTGTGTGTGCTAGCTAGCTAGCTAGCCACTTTCAACTTATATCGGACAAAATATTTTTGGGATAGTTTGGGACCGAGCGAGCACGCAAGTAACAAACTAGTTAAATTCCTAAATTTAGTCAATTCGGATATATATACATTTAAATTTCATGTAAATAAGTAAGAATTTGTCATTCAGTTCACGGTAACGTTAACGACATTTTATGTCGCTAGGCCAAACAGGAAAAGTATTGCTGCTGTACACTGTATGTAGCTGCATATGGAGAGTTTGTCATGTTGCGTTACTGAACCGATTAACACGATATTTGAGCGGAGTAAAATATATTAAGCCTTGTTTATTAGCCACATTCCAATCTGTGATTAGCTACCCTATGGTTCTTCAAAATTCGTAATAATTATAATAATTTTCAAACCACGACTGTCCAGTTTACAGTGATATGGTCTACTTCATCTCTAATGTATCATTGCCTGCTTTTTTATTTATTTTTATTTTACCTTTATTTAAACAGGCAAGTCAGTTAAGAACACATTCTTATTTTCAATGACGGCCTGGGAACAGTGGGTTAACTGCCTGTTCAGGGGACGTGTCAGCTCGGGGGTTTGAACTCGCAACCTTCCGGTTACTAGTCCAACGCTCTAACCACTAGGCTACTGCCGCTTGAATTGTATACTTCCAGATGAGAGACAACCCTTGTTTCAATATTAAGTCTCACACCAAGCCTTTAACATTTTATCATTTAGCAGATGCTCTTGTCCAGAGCGACTTACAGGAGCAATTAGAGTTAAGTTCCTTGCTCAAAGGGCACATCGACAGATGTTTCACCTAATCGGCACGAGGTTTCGTACCGCTTGTAACCGCTAGGCTACCCACTGACCCCTTTAACATGTTAATAGTAATACAGGTGTGGCATCAGTAAACTACATTTTGAATATAAGTTTGTGCCAATTGCGTTAGTAGGCCATGATTATCCCATTGATAAATAAATAATACATTGACTGTGCATATTATGCCAAATGATCAATTCTGTTTTACATTTTTTTCCCACAGCCCTCATGGTGTACCTGCAGCCTTTCTACCCCATAAATTAAATTCATATTCAATGGAGTGGTACTAAATGATCCAATCACATTATTGTGTTGCCTTCCTATTTGGACCGTACAATAGATACGCTCTTGTTATACGGAGGAGCTGGGAATCTGATGTATTTTCCCCACAATTGTCTTGCTCAAGTATGTGCAGTACTATTCTGTAATGGCTATGCAGGAGCCTGGCAGGACCAAAGGCTTCCCTTGCAAACACTGTGGCACAGTGTGCTCCAACATGCCAAGCCTTCTGGAACACATGGATAGTCACTCCCAGCAAGAGGAAGATCGCAAGTTCAAGTGCGATGAATGTGGGCGGGGTTACAGGCATGCAGGTAGCCTCGCTAACCATAAGAAAACACACGAGTTGGGTTCTTTTCAATGTCCAGTATGTGCTAGGAAGCTCTCAAACCCTCTGGCCCTGAAGAGCCATCTGCGCATCCACACATCTCAGAAGAAGTACTCCTGCATGGATTGCGGGAAGGCCTTTAGGTTAGCTACTCAGCTGGCCACCCATCAAAAGGTCCATCTATCCAGGCAGTCAAAGAGGAGAGCCGGTAGGAGGGCAGCTGCAGAATATTCTCCCATTGAGAATCGAGATGAAATTGAGGATAATGAAGACCTTCATGAGCAGTTGGTCTTTGTGGCTGACCAGCAAGACACAAGGATGGATATTATATCTGATAATGGCCTTAGTCAGGGGGGGGCAGAGATTATCCCCATCTCAGCACATTACAGTGAAAATCTAGGCTCTGATGAAGCAGGGGATCGACCTTTCAAATGTGATCAGTGTGAAAAGTCATATAGACACCATGGAAGCCTGATCAATCATAAAAAGTCTCACCAAGTAGGGATGTTTGAGTGCCCTATCTGTTTTAAACAGTTCAATAATCTTGCTGCCCTCCATAGTCACCAGAGAACCCATAAGTCCAGAAGTGGGCCAGATACCCATTCCACGGAAGTCACTTACACAGGCACAGCACAAGAGCAGTTTTCACCCTCAAACAGAGAGGCTGCTGTACATTTCTGCCACCTGTGTCAAGTGATGTTTCCTAATGATGATGAGTTCCAGGAACACATCCAAATGCATAATTCTTCCTCTATGTCATTTGGGCACATTCAAAGTTCATCTGAGGGTTATCATGGCACTTATGACCATAGTGTCACTCATTCTCCTGACTCAAACTTTCATTCACCCCCTCTAAACAATACTCCATCGATGGATAATCAGGGGGAGCAGATCAACGATGTTCAAATATACTCTGACCACTCCAGTAACGAATCCATCTTGAACACTCAGCAAGAGCCCTCAATCTTAGATTCTGAGATTTCTGCTGACGATCTAGGGAAGGCAGAACAGTCCTCAGTTACAGAAAATGTTGAGCGGCGCTTCAAGTGCCAGGTCTGTGGCAAAAGCTACCGGCACGCAGGGAGCCTCATCAACCACAAGCGGTCTCATCAGACGGGCATTTATCAGTGTTCCATCTGCCGCAAGACTTACCCACACATGGCTGCCCTCCGCAGCCACATCCGCATCCACAGGGCCCATCCGTCCTCCTTCAACCTCAGCTCTGAAGGAGACTGGCTGTCTACCGAGCCCCTGACACTGGAGAACCAGCAGGCCTGCTTTTCCTCTCAGGATGGTGATGCTAGCAGTATGATGGCGCTCGCTCAGGAGACCAAGGGTGAACACGACAATGGAGGATCATTCCACGAGCAGTTTGACTCCACCTTTCCCCAGGAAAGAACAGTGCACCTACCTCACGACGAACACCTGATGGAGAGGCACATGTGCGCCGACTGTGGCGAAACATTTGCAGACATCGCAGGGATCAAGTCGCACATATGCCCCCAGCTACAACAGCAGCAGGAGGCCATGTCAAATGATTGTGACAGTAACCTAACCTTCCAGGACACAAATGGCCAATGCTCCATGGGAAATCCAGGGGATCATGTAACATTCCAGGGACTGAATGGCAGCCCTGGGCATAGGTACTTTGGTGAACACAACTTCCAGGAAGTCGTGAATGGGGAGCAGTTAAACGGTGGTGATGGCGAGGAGGATGATGAAGATGATGACGGTGAGCTCTATCAGTGCTCAGTGTGTGGGAACCGCTACACAAGCATGAGGGCTCTGAGGAGTCATCTTCGTGGCCACACTCAATCCCATGACACTCCTACAAGCTCCGGCCCCTCCTCCATGTCCTCCCTCGAGGCTGAAAAAGAGGAGGAACCTGGAGAGAGACAGCAGGTGGATGGGGGTCTGATGATCTGCAGTACTTGCGGAGAGAGTTTTGCCAAGAAGCAGGACATGCTTGCCCATCAGCTCTCGCACCATAAAGCACAGGCAGATGACGCTAAACACGTACATATGGACAATAGTAATGGAGCTAGGCACAAAGAGGAAGTTGACAGCATCATCTGTGGAAATTGTGGTACATTTTGCACCAGTTACCATCATCTTGAGACACATCAATGTACAGCAAATGGGCAAAGTGAATCTAGTAATGAGAGAACTGAAATGGGCAACTCTGTCAATCGTAAAGAATTAGGACCCATGAAAGAGGATTTAGACAATGGTGATCGCCAGTACAAGTGTGATCAGTGTGGAAGAGCATACAGACATGCTGGCTCCCTTCTCAACCATAAAAAGTCCCACAAAACGGGAGTATTCCGCTGCATGGTTTGCCAGAAGCGCTTCTACAATCTACTGGCCCTTAAGAACCATCAAAGGACCCACTTTGATGTTAAGAGGTAATTGCTCAACGTAATTGCTAACACAGAAAAAAGTTGTCTTCGACTGATAAGTGAGTGTCCCTGTAATTTGACATATCCTGTATATAACCAGAGAAGCTACATTGTACACATGTGGTAGACCCAATTAATTTGTACTACTACATACCAAGGTTTAGGTTATTACACTGTTATAGTTGAATTTGCCTGAATGCCAACAAATGGTGATTGGACCCTGCCCTAACAGCAAGCATTTTCTTTTACAAGTGCTTACGTACTTGTAGAAGAATCCAAGAATATATTGCCTATAAAATTGCTATTGCCATAGATGTATTTTGTGTCTTGTCATAACTTCATTCATGCTCAAATGTTCTGTGCTTTGTAAAAAGGATTATCCTCACTCTTTGTCCCCTCGTCTAGGCATACTTGCAATGAATGTGGGAAGGCATTCAAGATACAGAAGCAGCTATTGAACCACCTAAGAATTCACAAGGAGAACAAGGCCAAAATACAGGAGCTCAACAATCAGATTCAGGCCCTCATGCAGATGAATGGTAACGGGTCAGAGGGAGGAATGCACTCGTTAAATGCACCTGCCAACCAAGCCGCCACCACCACCCGCAGAAAGCGTAGACCAACCGTCAACCTAAAGAAACCCAGTGTGGGGGAAGGGGCTCTTACAGCGTCTCAGATTGAGGTCAAATCAGAGGGGGCAGGCGACCCTCGCCCCTACTCCTGTGACCAATGTGGGCGAACGTATCGACACGCAGGAAGTCTGGTCAACCACAAGAACTCTCACAAGACTGGTGAATACTACTGTTCTGTTTGTAACAACACCTACTCCAACCAACTGGCTATGAAGAACCACCTGCGCATCCACTTCTCAGTCAAAAAACACAGTTGCCAACACTGTGGTAAGGCCTTTAGGGGAAAGAAGCAGTTGTCTAACCATATTTGCGCACACCTCCGAAAGGATATGCCTGGGGGGGTCAGGGGAAGTGGTCGCAGACGCGCTAGAAACATTAAATGTAAGCAGTGCAGACTGACATTTGTATCGGCAGACCAGCTCACAGCCCATACCTGTGGGTCACTGGCAAACTCATCAGAGGGCAGTGATGGACAAACTAGCATGTCCTTGAAAAAAGAGGAGCGACCATTCACCTGCAACATCTGCAATCGCAGCTACCGCCACGCAGGCAGTCTCCTGAATCATAAAAACACCCATAAGTCCGGCCACTTCAGCTGCACGTTCTGCTCTAAGCCCTTCTCTAACCCCATGGCGTTACGCAACCACACACGAATTCACACACAGAAGAAGAAGCATGTCTGCCTGACCTGCGGGAAGGCGTTTCGGCTGGCCAGTATTCTCCATAACCACCAGAAAGTCCACACCAGGGTGGCCAGTCACTTCAGCTGCCCAGACTGTGGCAAGAGTTTCCAGGGCAAGTCTGGGCTGAAGAGGCACCGCTGCCAGAGCAGGGGTCAGGATGACTCGGCTAAAGCTGGTGACAGCTATCACAGAGATGGTGGTGGAGACAAGTGCTTCATGTGAGTTACTGTCTCATAATCAACTCGTTATGTAAGTCCTACTTCTTCATGGTGGTTGTTAGAATGACCCCCTCCCCTTTTTTTTGTCTTCTCCCTTCTGTTTTAATGGTTTTAATGGCTATTTTTTAATGTTTAGTTTTAGGTTAAATCTGTAATTATTTCCTCTGTTTATATTCGATTAGTAAAAGCAAGGTTTTCTTTGCCAATTAATGCCCAAGGTAAATTATTTTCATGAACAGGGATTTTAATATGTCTCTCTACTGCAGGTGTGACCTGTGTGGACGCTCATACCGCCACTCTGGCTCCCTGCTCAACCATAAAAAGACGCACTCCGAAAACCTCCACCACTGTACCTTGTGCCTCCAGACTTTCCCCGACCCCATCGCCCTCCATGTCCACTCCCAGATGAAGCGCCACTGCTGCCCAGACTGTGGCAAGACCTTCTGTCTCGTCTCCCACCTGCAGAGCCACATGGAGGTGCACTCCAAGGAACGCACCCTGGTCTGCAGTCCCTGCCATCAGAGCTTCCCCAACCCGGCCAGCTACCAGCAACACCAGGACCTGCACCACCGGGCCCAGGGGCATTACCAACAACACAGCATGCAATTAAAGGACAACCTAGGCTGGGGCTCGGAACTGGACCAACCCGTGGGGATCCAGGGCATGCCCAAGCTGATACCGGCGTTTGCCCACATGCACGGGGGCATTGCCCGACCCTCAGGACCAGCAGGAGAGCAACGAGGCTCACTGCACAGGGGTGAAGAGCCACGTGTGCGAGCACTGCGGCCGCACCTACCGCCACGCCGGCTCCCTCCTCAATCACAAGAACAGCCACAAAACGGGCTCCTTCTTCTGCTCCGTGTGCCAGAAGGAGTTCACTAACCTGATGGCCCTGAAGAACCACAGGCGCATCCACACAGAGCCCAAGCGCTACCAGTGCCTGGAGTGCGGCAAGGCCTTCCGCGTGTCCACCCAGCTCATCTGCCACCGGAGGATGCACACCAAAGAGAAGCCTTTCTCCTGCCTGCTGTGCGACAAGAGCTTCTCCAGCAAGTCAAATCTGCGCCACCACCAAAAGATGCACCAGAGTGGTGCCCAGGTTTATGAGTCCTCCTTCAGCATGGATGCTAACAGTTTCATGGACTTGGACATGGGCTCTTTTCTCTGAGTCGAGTCGGGATTCAAAAGGTGAGAGTTTTCTTCAACCCCTCAGACCATTGTAGAGTCGAATACTTATATTAGTCTCCCCTGGGCCCCTATCAGTAATTGTAAAGTGACGGGTGTTCCTCAAAGCCCCAGTAGAGACAGCGTTTAGTCTTGATGCTGAGCTCTTCAAAGCTGCCTCACAAACTTTTCATTTTTTTTTTGTTTTGGTCATACACTTTTGGACTCGTGGAAGGAATTCTGATCTTACCTCTAGTAGGGATTGTGACACTAAAAAGTCCCAGATTGGATTGAATGTTTGCACAAAGCCATTGAATCGTTTAGCGCTACAGGAGTGAGGACTATAGGACATGATTTATTTCCTCTTGCTATCTATTACTGTGTTTTGTGCCTCCGTAGGTTAATTTCTCTGCTGTGCTCATCACAAGTGTGGGCTGTATATTTGCCCTTGAATCCTGTTCAGTGTTGCCATAGGTTAGAGATGTGGTCAATTGACCTTTTGTGATGTGGTTTCAATAAGGACAACCCTGTCGCTTTAAAGGAGATGACCTCTAGTCCTACCCAGAGGATGATATCAAAGGTATTTACTGAAATCATGAAATCAAATATATGGTTTTAATAATGATAATATTTGGGTTCATGTTTGAGGCATTGTATGCTAAATGGACGTATTTAATAATTTATTCCTGTTCTTTTCATTTATTTTTCTGTGTATACTTTGATAGATCAGTTTTCAATTAATGTTAACATGTAAAGAGAACATTGACTCTTAAAAAAAAAAATACTATGTAGCGTCTATGGAAATTCCTCAATCTATAATTCCATTATTCTCAATTGGTGCAACTCCAATACAGGTAGGAATGCATAAACCCAGGATAATGGTCCTGATGGCACTCAGGTTTTTCATCTTTAAACGGAAAATATCTGACGTGCAAAGCATTGTAGATGATCATCGGTGTCTGGGTTGGGCATGGCTTGTTTCTTTTTTACATGTGCCATTTCTCACCCATGTCTTGTTAAAATAAGAATTGTAGCCTTTTGTCCATAACCCCCCCCCCCACACACTTTTAAAAATTGCATGAATGTTGCAATACCATACGCATGCTTTTGACTTCTCAAACTTTTAAAAACTACGTTTGAGTGCTAGTTCTTAAAATATAAGTCAAAAGTGTAGCATTATTGTGGCGTGAAATCCTAGTCTCCTATTTCTCTCATTTTAATGGTTTTATTTTATTTATGTTGAAATGGTATTATGGATTATTTTATAACTTTGAAAATGTGGAGATGAATCTACGGAAACTTGTTCTAACCACTCACCTATCACAAGCTTTAAGTGTTAGCAAAGTCAATATCGTTGGTTGCTAACTTCAACCATGTTGACCTCAACGTTTATCAAGAAGCAGGTGTTGATGACCACTATTTTGCGAAATGGTTTGGTGTCTTTGGAATCAGCAATTTCTGGTCATAACTTAACCTTTACATAAACGTGCAATTATCTTTGGTTTACTATTCCTACCAGAAAAAGTTTAGAAAACAATAAGGTGCCTATCATACACACAACAGTTATTTTTCAGTCACACACTAATGTCAAATGTTTTGGAAAACACAAGTAGGAAGCAGAGGCCCTTTTTTAGGTTTAAAACAGCAGAGGGCCTTTGTTTGAGGGTGTTGTATCAGTACACCACAAGGTGTTTTTCTTTGCTTTCTTTATGCCTTGTATTTCATATATTATGAATTGTAAATATGTTTAGGACAGGTAAGGTGTATAAAATACCTCATCAAAGAGCCTTGCCAATTCCTGAAACTGATATTTAAAGCTATCACAGTTTATTTAAGATAAATTATAGCATATAGCTACAATACACTGTAATAATTACAACTTTTATAGTTCTCTAGGCCTGTATCATGAGCACATTGTTAATAAGGCGTCAGCTCCCAACACCTCAAATTCTAATTGCACGTGAGCAGTCGAGATGCATGCAAGTTGTTCTCTCCATTCTACCGATATTGTAAGCAATAGGTTGCCATTTTAGAAATGTTTAGTGCTCATTTTGCCAATATATTTTAGTTAGTTCACATCTTGTGGTTAACATTTTTTTTCTTCTCATTGTTGTATCAGACATGCTTGTCCACTGGGTAAAATTATATTACTTGATTCAGAAGACAAACCACATGGCCATCCTGACACAGAGATTCTACAACTCACACAAAAGGTTACTGCAGAAGTCAGAACTACTGTACACTTAGAATAGCTTGCATGGTGATGGCAGACTTACCAACATCTAAACAGAGATCGTCTTTTTTTGTTGTTGTGTGTGTGTTATTTGAATTGGCAAATACATTATGGTTCATTTCTGTAATTCGGCTCTCATACCCTAATTACATGAAATTGCAACATGTATTTTAAGCCGTGAACATTTGAAATGGTCTGCATGTAGAGAATGATGCCAGTTGATCTCTGTTTAAACCTTGCAAGTGGGAAGGTGTCAGATTTACTATGATCTCTTCTGGCACTTGTTAACGTACGCCTCATTTTGTGACACGACTACATGTGTCATGTGCATCTCCCACAGTTTTGTCAATATTTTAAATAAAACATTAGCTGTGTTCTCTGTACATTCATAGCAAAAAATTCCTTTACATGAAGTTACTGTTAAATTGGCTATAGTATAATAAAAATCATATGCCACATTTGATTTGAATTTAGTGTTTGAAAACTCAAGTCTGAAATATTTTATTTATATAACCTTGTATATATTTTGTCACTTTGAAATGTAGATTTTTACTTCCTTGTTAGTACTATGAACTTAGCTAATTAGAAACTTAACAAATCACTTATTAAAATTAAATGACTTAAAATTGTGTTGGTAATTTTTGAGTTCATGTCTTTTTCAAACTTGGTTTTAAACAAATTTAATTTTTATGAAGAACCTGGTTCCAAACCAACACCTGTCTCTTACACACAATAGTACCTGGTTCCAAACCAAGGCCTGTCTCATACACAATAGTACCTGGTTCCAAACCAAGGCCTGTCTCATACACAATAGTACCTGGTTCCAAACCAAGGCCTGTCTCATACACAATAGTACCTGGTTCCAAACCAAGGCCTGTCTCATACACAATAGTACCTGGTTCCAAACCAAGGCCTGTCTCATACACAATAGTACCTGGTTCCAAACCAAGGCCTGTCTCATACACAATAGTACCTGGTTCCAAACCAAGGCCTGTCTCATACACAATAGTACCTGGTTCCAAACCAAGGCCTGTCTCATACACAATAGTACCTGGTTCCAAACCAAGGCCTGTCTCATACACAATAGTACCTGGTTCCAAACCAAGGCCTGTCTCATACACAATAGTACCTGGTTCCAAACCAAAGCCTCTATCCATGCAACACAGTACATGGTTGTAGTGAGTGCAAAATGTGTGCATTTGGACAGTTGAACAACTTTGCGAGATTCAATCCGTAGAGTGGAAGGTTCGTGTTATAGCACAATTTAAACAAAAGGTCATTTCAGATTGAGTTGACCTATGCAACGTTTACGGTGAAGGTGACTGCGGGATTATTGCCTTTAAATTTCAATCGTGCTATATCGTGGCTCTTCTGCGCTACGGATTGAATCTAGGCCATAAAGTTTACACATCAACAAATCTATGGGATTCATAATTTTATTCTATATAACACAAAAGTCAGTTCATTTGTAACCATGCTTATTACTACACTAACTCATGTACATAACCCAAACAGACAAAGTACATTCACTAGGGCAATATTCAATCCAAATACGGAAGTTTAGCGTTGAAATTTAAAGGCTGTTTCCGCGTTAGCGGAGACTGCATTCATGGTAAATGCTGCATATGACGGCTCAATGTGAAATTACCTTTACACTGCTATTGCACAATCTGTACCACTTCACCGATTGAATAGAGCCCCAAATGATTGCTCAGTAACAAATCTAATTGGTCAGCTGGTGTCAGAGGTTTTACAAACAACTTTACAAGTGTCCCTTCGTCAGTATTTATTCATACATTTAGCTGTTACCACATGTAACTATAAACATTAGAAAATATATCATTCAAAATAAATAGATATGAAAACAATATCTGTATAAAAATTGTCCAATGACCCTTTTCTTGCTGCTGGTATACATATCCACTTAATATTGATAAGAAAGTAATATTGTCAGTAATGTGAATTAAGTCATATTCAGCCACCCACATTATCCTGACACACAAGCCCTAAAATTGTGCTCTGAGTTAGTTTGAAGATGAGTACACAGTTATACCATGGTTATACATTTCAATAGGGTTCAGTTTGTTTTTCCCTAAATTGCAATGTTCCTTCCTGGGTTGGCAGTCAGTGTCTAATAGTGTTAAAAAATGTCACACAAGCATTGACTCATCTCCATTGTTTCAACTGTGGAGAGCACAACGCTAAGGTTTCCCTATTTGTCCATCGGGAATGGATTTAATTGCAAAAAGAAGAAAAAAAACAGTATAAACTATACCAGGGATTGGCAACAGGTGGAAGGGCTTAGTCAGGGTCTCAACTTACTGTTGCGAGTTAGAATAGTAGAATACACAAGGTGCCATTTAGAAATTTGGTTGTGCATCGGCAGTTTTTCTTGTTCCTCAATTAGTCCATGTCAGCTAACATTTTTTAGATTGGTAAATTAGTCTAGTGCTCATTGATTTTATTAGTCAGTCTCAGTAAGATATCATTCAAACTGCAAACGTTTCTCTCCACCATATTGCGAGATGTGTAGAATTGTGTGGCGGCACAACAGTGGCCCCTCATGATTGTGTTCAGATTTTTTTTGTGGCCCTCACCCCCATCAAAGTTGCCCATCCCTGAACTATATAAACACATTCCCACAGGATTCTGGACCACCTTGAACTTTTCCATCACGACAGTTTGCAAGCCCCTGTGTTATACTACTTATCCTGCATACACACATACTACAGTATAATGGTTAAATGACCTGTGTAAGAATGTCCAATACGCAGTTTCATAATCAGTTCACTTATTTTCCCCTTTGCCTCTTTTGATTGGAAGATCCTAGAGAGTACAGTGTACGATACTGTTAAAAGAATTCTACTCCTTTAAAAATGATGAGTTAAAAAACAAGTAGCTCTAAGTAGCTCTAAGTGCATATAGTTCCTACATGGAAACACAGACTGGATAAATTGCCCTAAAAGTACATTCAAATTGCCAAAATGTGCCCAACATGAATTTATAATCTAACATTTCCCTTTTACTTGTCATTATCACGAGGATGTTAAATAGAAACGTTACTCTTATAGAAGTACAGTATGTGAAACCTGGCCCAGGAAGCACGATTGTGCTGTATTCCCTTTTATCCCGCTGATGGCAAGTCGAGACAGTTCGGTAGTTGGTATTCGTCCTAATAAGCTACAATAAAACAATAGGTGTTTAAGCATTGACAGAAATGGTTGGAAATCCACATCATTCAAGATGTGTCTCATGTTCACTACTGTTTTTTAAACTACTTATTGATTGAACAACTTATCGATAGATAGAATATTGGAATATCTAGACAAGCTCAACCTAGCATCACTACTCGAAGGCCATCATTTCAAAAAGAGCTGTGAGAGATACTCTTGACTAACTACATTGTCTTACTCAGAGTACAGTCTGACTGCAGACAAGGTAGGGGATTGACAGCGCTTGTTAACACAGTTCTATGTGAGAGCTCCGTTCCGAAACACACTGAGTGTGTGTGAACACATCTTTACTAACAGTATAATAAATTAAATGGTCAAACTCCACTCAAATAATACCCTGTGGTCAGAGTATAATCCATTGTACAAAAATGATTCTGTTTCGGTTGGTCATCCAAAGATGTTCCCTTGGTTCTGTCACATCAATGTCAGAAGGAAGATGAGGCTGAGGAAGTAATGAGAGATTTGTTAGTTAATTCCCTCCGAGCATCCCCATTATTTCAAAACATAATTACAACTCGTACAGAAATATTTACATATACTTATGTAGGCTACTTACATGTGTAATTACGTATAATAATTGACAACCGTTATCATCGACCAGTCACACATCAACAAATTTGAGGAACGCGCACTTACTGAAATGTTTACGCTTGGTAAAGAGGTCCCGTTGTCTCTTCAATGGGTTCTGCAGAACAAGAAGACGATGCTGATTTTCTTTCTATGTATTTTCACCGGGACCCCAAAGAGGTCAATGTGTCTTAATGCTACAAACGTATGTGTGCCTCTATCATCGTGCTACAATACGTTTCATGACTGACAATGTTAGTTTATCATGAGATGGTAGCCTTGAGCCCTACCACGGAGGGGCCTCTTCTGCGCCTTGCGTCGATGCACCATGACTCCAATGATCAATACTGCAGCGACCAGAATAACTGCCAGCACAGAGAAGCTGGAAATGGCTGCCAGTCTCCAGACATCAGATCTTTCCTTGGTAAATGTGCCTGAAAGGGGACATAATGGTCGAAGGCATACGATTAAGCATGGGAATGATTTAGTTGTAGGATACAAAGGTTGAATGTTCCTTAGCTAAGGATTTGACTTACAAGTGTTACACGAAGGGGTCTTTGGATACTGCTTGCACGATGAGCAGGATACGCATTGGTCTATGTCCGAACTCCAGAACTCTGAACTGCTGCATAGGTCTGTGAGAAAAACATGAAATGGAGAGACAATGCTTATAATTCTCTTACAGCTTTTACCCGTTTGAATGACAACAATTTGTGACTCAATATGCTCATTGGGAAATGTTCCTCTACCTCACCAAAACAAATGAACTATTGGAAGAGAGAGAGTATATATTGTTTTCCTTCAACATTGGTCAATGAGAACAACGGATCTGCCTGAATAGTCTTTAGACAGCAACCTAAATATGATTTATCTTATTGTAGATGTTTTTAAAACCGGACAATAAAAAGGTATGCACTTAGTCCGCGGTCTGAGAAAGGAATTGTTTTTGCCCAATGATAAAGAAATCGTATGACATCAAGTCCAAAGAAATAGAGAAGATCCGAGAAACTGTGTGCTTCCTCTTCTTATGAAATGAGTTGGGGAATTCCTTTGATTTTCTCGTACTGAGGCACTTAATATGCAAATCAACATTACTCATTGGCTTTGCGTGCACAAGCATGGTGAGACGCTGTGTGTGAATGGCAGGATGTGTGTTATCAAGATGAGGTTCTGACACACTGTTTTGGTGTGTTTGACTTCTAGAGAAGGTGTGGTGAGACTGGGAGTAAACATTACCATAACAGCAGTGAACTGACAGACATACAAGACACAGACTGGAGAGAAAATGTCTACAGTGTGTCCCCTGAGAGACACTACACCGGAAACCTCATATCCTTTTAGAGAACCCACAGGCAGCAGTACCAGACTCATTTCGAAGAGGCATGTGCCAATTTATATCTAAGGTGATTAAGTACGGAATAAAGGGTCTGCAATGTTCATTCAACCCGGTAAAGAATAAAGCCGGATGGTAAAATTCACTGTAGTGATCACAGCACTTAACATAGTTCATGTGATGAAAAACCTGTTACTTTACAGAGTTAGGGTTACTCTGACACTGCTTGGCAGGTTTGACATCTCCACGTCAATAGCTTCACTCATTGAAGTGATGTAGAGTATCAATGAGATAAAGCCTACAGTTTCCTCTTCCTTGAGCTCGAAAGGCCACACAAGTGGTTAGAGGTCTAGCCAGTGATTTGTGACTTTGTCATTCAGCATATAAACCACATGGACAATGTACTTTGAGAAAATGGTTTGTTACCGGACCAAATCTGAACCAATCATAGACGTTTATGTTTTACAGTAGAGTACAGTACAATAGAGTACAGAGAAGTACAGTACAGTACAGCAAAGATAAGTAGAGTATAGTAAAGCACAGTAGATTACAGTAAAGAGAAGTATAGTATAGAGCGTCTGGTCAGCGGGGTGGTGGCACCGGGATCCTCATCTCTCCCAAGTGGTCATTCTCTCTTTCTCCCCTTACCCATCTGTCTATCGCCTCCTTTGAATTCCATGCTGTCACAGTTACTAGCCCTTTCAAGCTTAACATCCTTATCATTTATCGCCCTCCAGGTTCCCTCGGAGAGTTCATCAATGAGCTTGATGCCTTGATAAGCTCCTTTCCTGAGGACGGCTCACCTCTCACAGTTCTGGGCGACTTTAACCTCCCCACGTCTACCTTTGACTCTTTCCTCTCTGCCTCCTTCTTTCCACTCCTCTCCTCTTTTGACCTCACCCTCATCTTTACTAGATGCTGTTCTTCCACTAACCTCATTGCAACTCCCCTCCAAGTCTCCGACCACTGCCTTGTATCCTTTTCCCTCTCGCTCTCATCCAACACCTCCCACACTGCCCCTACTCGGATGGTATCGCGCCGTCCCAACCTTCGCTCTCTCTCCCCCGCTACTCTCTCCTCTTCCATCCTATCATCTCTTCCCTCCGCTCAAACCTTCTCCCACCTATCTCCTGATTCTGCCTCCTCAACCCTCCTCTCCTCCCTCTCTGCATCCCTTGACTCTCTATGTCCCCTATCCTCCAGGCCGGCTCGGTCCTCCCCTCCCGCTCCGTGGCTCGATGACTCATTGCGAGCTCACAGAACAGGGCTCCGGGCAGCCGAGCGGAAATGGAGGAAAATCGCCTCCCTGCGGACCTGGCATCCTTTCACTCCCTCCTCTCTACATTTTCCTCCTCTGTCTCTGCTGCTAAAGCCACTTTCTACCACGCTAAATTCCAAGCTTCTGCTTCCAACCCTAGGAAGCTCTTTGCCACCTTCTCCTCCCTCCTGAATCCTCCGCCCCCTCCCCCCTCCTCCCTCTCTGCAGATGACTTCGTCAACCATTTTGAAAAGAAGGTCGACGACATCCGATCCTCGTTTGCTAAGTCAAACGACACCGCTGGTTCTGCTCACACTGCCCTACCCTGTGCTCTGACCTCTTTCTCCCTCTCTCTCCAGATGAAATCTCGCGTCTTGTGACGGCCGGCCGCCCAACAACCTGCCCGCTCGACCCTATCCCCTCCTCTCTTCTCCAGACCATTTCCGGAGACCTTCTCCCTTACCTCACCTCGCTCATCAACTCATCCCTGACCGTTGGCTACGTCCCTTCCGTCTTCAAGAGAGCGAGAGTTGCACCCCTTCTGAAAAAACCTACACTCGATCCCTCCGATGTCAACAATTACAGACCAGTATCCCTTCTTTCTTTTCTCTCCAAAACTCTTGAACGTGCCGTCCTTGGCCAGCTCTCCCGCTATCTTCTCTGAATGACCTTCTTGATCCAAATCAGTCAGGTTTCAAGACTAGTCACTCAACTGAGACTGCTCTCCTCTGTATCACGGAGGCGCTCCGCACTGCTAAAGCTAACTCTCTCTCCTCTGCTCTCATCCTTCTAGATCTATCGGCTGCCTTCGATA
Organism: Oncorhynchus gorbuscha; assembly: GCF_021184085.1. Lineage (NCBI taxonomy): Eukaryota > Metazoa > Chordata > Actinopteri > Salmoniformes > Salmonidae > Oncorhynchus > Oncorhynchus gorbuscha. The sequence continues at coordinate 23,615,339 of NC_060183.1, forward strand.
CTGTGAACCATCAGATCCTCCTCTCCACCCTCTCCGAGTTGGGCATCTCCGGCGCGGCCCACGCTTGGATTGCGTCCTACCTGACAGGTCGCTCCTACCAGGTGGCGTGGCGAGAATCTGTCTCCTCACCACGCGCTCTCACCACTGGTGTCCCCCAGGGCTCTGTTCTTGGCCCTCTCCTATTCTCGCTATACACCAAGTCACTTGGCTCTGTCATAACCTCACATGGTCTCTCTTATCATTGCTATGCAGACGACACACAATTAATCTTCTCCTTTCCTCCTTCTGATGACCAAATCGCATCTCTGCATGTCTGGCAGACATATCAGTGTGGATGACGGATCACCACCTCAAGCTGAACCTCGGCAAGACGGAGCTGCTCTTCCTCCCGGGAAGGACTGCCCGTTCCATGATCTCGCCATCACGGTTGACAACTCCATTGTGTCCTCCTCCCAGAGCGCCAAGAACCTTGGCGTGATCCTGGACAACACCCTGTCGTTCTCAACTAACATCAAGGCGGTGGCCCGTTCCTGTAGGTTTTACAACATCCGCAGAGTACTAACCCTGCCTCACACAGGAAGCGGCGCAGGTCCTAATCCAGGCACTTGTCATCTCCCGTCTGGATTACTGCAACTCGCTGTTGGCTGGGCTCCCTGCCTGTGCCATTAAACCCCTTCAACTCATCCAGAACGCCGCAGCCCGTCTGGTGTTCAACCTTCCCAAGTTCTCTCACGTCACCCCGCTCCTCCGTTCTCTCCACTGGCTTCCAGTTGAAGCTCGCATCCGCTACAAGACCATGGTGCTTGCCTACGGAGCTGTGAGGGGAACGGCACCTCAGTACCTCCAGGCTCTGATCAGGCCCTACACCCAAACAAGGGCACTGCGTTCATCCACCTCTGGCCTGCTCGCCTCCCTACCACTGAGGAAGTACAGCTCCCGCTCAGCCCAGTCAAAACTGTTCGCTGCCCTGGCCCCCCAATGGTGGAACAAACTCCCTCACGACGCCAGGACAGCGGAGTCAATCACCACCTTCCGGAGACACCTGAAACCCCACCTCTTTAAGGAATACCTAGGATAGGTTAAGTAATCCCTCTCACCCCACCCCCCCCCTAAGTTTTAGATGCACTATTGTAAGTGACTGTCCCACTGGATGTCATAAGGTGATTGCACCAATTTGTAAGTCGCTCTGGATAAGAGCGTCTGCTAAATGACTTAAATGTAAATGTAAATGTAGTACAGTACAGTAGAGCACATTAGAGTAGAGGACAGTATAATGTACTGTACTGAACTATACTTTACTGTATTGTACTGTACTTTACTGTGCTGTGATGTCCAAACTTGTGAAACATGGACGTCTATGATTGGTTCAGATTTGGTCTGGTCCGGACCAACCAAATTGGGTCTTGTTTGGGGGCGGATCTTTGTAGAATAATAGCTAGTGTGTAGAATATTACCCATATATGCCACGGATGATATTGCGTATTTCTATCTTTGTATACCTTTTTCAGGATACATCAACATGAAGAGAATGCATAATTCTGCATTTCTGTGTAGTACAGACCCATGATACAAATCCATAACCATAATTCTGTTAACGGGTGTAAATCCACTTCACTTACTAAAGTTGAATAACCAAAATAGTTTTTTTCTAACTCAAGGTGTCATGTAATAGCTGATACCCCATTCGTTCTGCAGATATCTTTGAATCTTAATTCAGGGCACATATTTAACAGTTTCTGGGAAATTTTGCCACATTTCTGTTACCAAACTTTGCATCTCCACAGTTCCTCCAGTAAATGTGTTGTTGTGAAATGTTGTATGTAAATGGTTCAATGTACAATGTTATCCTTGTCCATCAACGGCTTTTGCTTGGCATACATTTGAAAGTGGAAAATCAGCGTCGGAGTGGTGTTCCGTGGAATTGCCCATCAGCTGCTTTGAAACTAAATGAAACAATAGCATATAGGTCAGAACTGAGTGGCACAATGATGTAAGACAAAAAGGTGTGCAGGAAATTGGAGACAAGTCAACACTTGCATTAAATCTACAGTATCAAACAATCAGTTGGAGTTTCCATGGTAAAATACTATTCATGAAGAAGCAGATTGTGCATGTTATCGGGAATTGCTGTGGATTTCTCATCTGTGTCTGACTTCCAGGACTGGTAATGTTAAAATTGATATGTGAACATAAGCAATCAACACATTTTGAGTGACAGCATCACCACCTGCAAAATCCTAAATTCATCCGTAGGGCCTGGATGAAACCCCATTTCAGCATTAGCTATATTGTTGCCCTGGTCAATAACGAAACAGTCTCACGTGCATTTAAGACATAACACAGTTTTGTCTGATGTCCACTCAGCAATAAGAGCCACACTAGAAAATAACCTCAATAAATGAATTATTCTTGTGCTGGGAATGGAAAGAATTATATTATTGTCAAGAGTCCACAATTTTACTTTACTTTTACCCCTCAAGAAAGGAAAGAAATGATAATGATTTGCCAACTATAAGTGTCCCCATCAATCAGGTCTGTCCTTTTCACCCATGGGCATGGATGGAGTGAAATAAGGCGATTGGAATGCGGAACCGGTGAGAAGGCAGCTGGTAGAGGAAGCAACTCCATAAGCAACCCTTTCTTTTATCCGACTCCATTTGAGTAGCCATGCGATGATTCCATGATGGTCAATGAAACACGAATTCCCATGCGATTAAAAGTTTGATGAAATAACGTCTCCTCGCATTTACAATATAGTATTGAGATCGAAAAGTATATAAGCATTTGTCTTTGCGTTACATAGATCAAAAGATAATACTTCATATGATTCGAGTTTATCTATATCCATACAAGTTCAATAAAACATATTTTACTTACTTTGTTGCCCGTTCGCGCCGTTTAGGTTCGCTACAGTCGCAATGACAAGTCCACAAAGCGCACAGATAATGCTTGAAGCCATGTTTCTTGTATAAACGAAATTCCCGAAAGTTCATCTGATGAAAAGCCCGTTTTGTTTTTCACCATGGAAAAGCTAGCCTCACAATGAGTCACCCGGAGTAGTCTGAGCCTTGTTTTAATAGAGTACACACCCACGCTAACAGTTCAACTCCTATGAGTCATTTCCTATGTACTGTACTCACATTCTGAGTACTGCCGTCCGGACAGGCAGGAAACTTTCGAACGATAAAACATTTTACTTTCGTTTATTGTAGTAAAGCGAAAAATGTCAATGATCATTCACAATATGTATATTTGAACCAGCAGAACTAAAATACCATGACCGCACCCTTTTTGATTTTCCTTTAGCCAACTTCGGAGTGCAAAGTCTGTAAAGATCTGGAATTAATTGTGTTCTCATTGTTATTACCACGCCTGTCACGTCATTCACTGAGCACTGCCAAAAAATACAAGTATCCGGCAGTTGCATATGGATCCCATAAGCAGTGAAGAAAAGCACTTTTACACTGGGGTTGAATACGTTCAGGGTTGTTTAAAACTTCACAGAAGAGGAACTTTTGTGATGCAAAGTGGTATTTTTCTGAGAAACACCACAGGGAACTTAATACAATTACAGAGAAGGATCCTCATCTTGGTTCACATGAGTAGGTTCTGGAACTGTTGCAGTGTTTTTTTGTTTTGTTTGTTTTTTAAAATCTCACCATCTCATATTTGTTGTATACATGTATGGTATATATTATTTTGTATGGTCATATGGTTGTATGCAAATGTAACACTTGACTGTCAAAGGAGCTTTTTTCTTTTTCTTTTTACCATCCTCAGGAAGGAGCAACATCTGTAAAAACACAACGCAAAACCCCTCCTCCTATATACAGTATTGGGCAACCAAATGTTAGGCGCACAAGTGGGAACTGCAACACTCGCAGACTCATGTGCATTTGATACTTCTGCTTTTTTAGCAAGATCAAATGCTTTCCCATTATTGACCTCCCAAAATGTTGAGAAGAGGTCAGAAAACCCCACGATGAGGAAATGTATTCAACTCATGATGCACAAGTTCAAGTTTTTACTAGGAAAACAACTTCTACACTGTGAAATACAAAATGATCACTAGTATGTTCCGAATGACATGTATGTTCATATCACACAATCAGAGCCCACACACTCTACTCATTTATACCAATCCCAATACCCAGACACAACATTACATCAAAATATTATAGAGGTCTTATTTTGAACCAATACATAAACAATTTTTTTGCCATTGACTTTAGATCACCAGAGTCTCACTGTGGTTTTTTGAGGCCAGTTATGATTTTAGTTCTCACAGGAGCTAACTTCAAACGCATTACCAAGCTCTCATTATACTGTTAACATCATCAGAACAGAGAACAGAGGAAAATGGTGTTCAGAGGTTCCATTAAAGGCTTATTATATGGTTTTAACAGATGTTTTGTGACTAATGTACAAGTCAACTTTAACAAAGTAGTCTTGGAGGACTTGGATGGGACAGCCCACTTAGTATGACACTCATGAGCTGACTATTCCACTGAAATGATGTCATCAGTAATGAGGCACTAAAACCTGCAGATGTTGTGTGTGACTGAGTCACTAGGTGGTAGCAAGAGGATTGGTCATAACTGGCTTAACACACGAAGATCTAGCCCAAGGTGATCCTTAACACTCCTTTCTGTGCTGATTCTGAGGCAAACTACAAACTGCCTACTTTGTGTCGAATGATTCCTATTGACAATAGTGAGGCTTGACTTTCAGATTGTCCGGGGCAAGTAAAAACAAGTGTCAGACAAGCACAAGATGTTGTGTTTAAAAAAAGACATGTAAAAATAAGAATCACAATATCAAAAAAAATAATTTGAATAAGAATGTGCTTTTGAGCAGATCTATCTGTAGCCACATGTGCACATTTGTTGATATTCCTTGCTGGTTAGGGAGTTATTTGCCCAGTTATAGCTAATTGTTGGTCAGCACACAGGTACGGTCATGAAAATCCTGGAAATGTAATGTTGTGCGCATCAATCACCTGCATGTGTGCCAATGTGCTTGGGCCCGAGAAGAGACAGAGAAACATTGAAGCGTTTGTAATTAACTTAGCTTAACCAAAAATCAGCATTTTCTAATCATCCTACAGGTTCTTGCAGGTCATTTTTTATCTATCAGAAAGACCTTTATTTGCCAAATAACCAAGATGAGCTCTATTTCAAAATATAACTTTTCCCAACCAAAAACGCTGTTCCATGCACTCCACACAGAGTACTGGAGGTAGCATAGCCGAGGCTACTAAGCAACAACTTCTAGTAATAAAATAAAACTGAAAATATTTTACTCTGTTCTTTTGAAATACATTTTCTTTGTCACTTTTTTTCTTAAAAAGTTCCAATTCAGCCATGTTTATATCAACATCAAATCATTTCTGGATAACAAGAGCCTTACTGTAACAGTTTTCCATTCAAATGAACAACAATATTTTTTGCAAAAAACTTTCTCAAGCAAGATTTTTTGTTAAGACTGTCTGGGAGTGGTCTAAGTGGGGAGGGAAAAACTTGCTGTTACTAACAGAGGTTTGGAACTCTCTTTGTTATTGGTTTATTAACCAATTTCCCACCAGGCAAGCAGAAACTCCCACTCATGCAAACAGGCTGATTTGAAGGTCCTGTGTATATTGTATTTTCAAGCAGGAACTATCAGAAAACAACACTTATCAATTTTGTTCACACTTTTACAGTGTTTGTTTCATCAACTGTTGTACAATGATACGAAACACAGGAAAAACACCATTTGGACTGCACCGGGTTGTATAAGACCTTCCAAAACGTACTTATAATGGATTTCTGTGTGATGACTGAACACAATTGTGGTGCTTTGTGGTTCCCCCTCCCCCATTTTTACAGATAGCCTACAGTAAAATGAATGAAAATGCTACTGTGTTCTTAAAAAATAAAAAATAAAACTCAGTCTAATGTTAGCAAAGACCTTCATAAACACAACCAAATGATTATTTTGGGGATAGCACATCTGAAATGTATTTATTATTGGAAGTTGAGGAATAAATCTAACACCATTGGAAAGCTGGTATACCCCCTCTATTCAACATTGGCAATGTCATTCTGACGTTAAAATCTTAGAATAGCTTCATAGTAGCCTCCGCCGGATGTTCGGGTTTCAGGTGAAATGGAAAGAGCCTGGGAAGTGACTTGTGCTTTTGGACGTTAAACAAGGTGACATTCCATCTTAACTCTTCCTCCACATTTATTGGATTGGTTGAACAGTGCGGTCAATAAACCCCCACTGAAACCTGAATATTTCAGCCTTACAATGTTATAAACATGTCTTTGTCAGTTACCGTTCTTTTAAGAAACCTACTGTAGCCATTTGATTCTCAATCATTACATGAGTCGATTATTTATTAAAGACAAAACGTATTCGGTTGGAATTGTAACTGTGCAATATTTTTGAGGGCTATTTAAAGGGTTGCCAATCACCCTCCAGGTGCATCTAAAAGGGGCAGTGTTCTATTTTGAGACAGGCTTGAATATGCAAAGAAGCCCATAATGCAGAGGGTAGCCTACATTTGTCTGATTCTCTATACGGTAGCAACAATGGTCATTTTTATATTGTAAAGGGGTTCCTTGAATCATACGACAATTTTAAGTATCACTCTTTGGTGACTTGAGCTTTCTGACCAAAAAAAAAACAAATCTGTCCTACTTGTCTGAAGGACAAGTGGCAAAACAAATTTCATGTCAAAGCGCTGCAGTATTATCTGGTGAAATCTCTGCACAGGAACATAACGTGATCGTTACGATAATGAAAGAAAGTCCATTTTTACTGAATTGAGTCGCATTTGTACACAACTCAACTAGACTTGCATCCAGAGATTGAATCTCAGTTCTTCAGAGTGGTCTTTTCTTAGAATACTGGAAATAAGCACATACAGGTGTTTGTCAAGGACGATTCTGGGGAAGTCCATGTACACTACCGTTCAAAAGTTTGGGGTCACTTTGAAATGTACTTGTTTTTTTTAAAGGAAAATCACATTTTTTTTGTCCATTCAAATTACATCAAATTGCTCAGAAATACAGTACAGACATTGTTAATGTTGTAAATGACTATTGTAGCTGGAACCATTAGTGTTTAGTTTGAGAAACAGACGCCTCACAAGTCCTCAACTGGCAGCTTCTTTAAATAGTACCAGCAAAACATCAGTCTCAACATCAACAGTGAAGAGGCGACTCCGGGATGCTGACCTTCTAGGCAGTTTCTCTGTCCAGTGTCTGTGTTCTTTTGCCATCTTAATATTTCATTTTTATTGGCCAGACTGAGATATGGCTTTTTCTTTGCAACTCTACTTAGAAGGCCAGCATTCCGGAGTCGCCTTGTCACTGTTGACATAGAGACTGGTGTTTTGCGGGTACTATTTAATGAAGCTGCCAGTTGAGGACTTGTGAGGCATCTGTTTCTCAAACTAGACACTAATGTATTTGTCCTCTTGCTCAGTTGTGCACCGGGGACTCACACTCCCATTTCTATTCTGGTTAGAGCCAGTTTGCAATGTTCTGTGATGGAAGTACACAGCGTTGTACAAGATCTTCAGTTTCTTGGCAATTTCTCACATGGAATAGCCTTCATTTCTCAGAACAAGAATAGACTGACGAGTTTCAGAAGAAAGGTAATTGTTTCTGGCCAGTTTGAGCCTGTAATCGAACCCACAAATGCTGATGCTCCAGATACTCAACTAGTCTAAAGGCCAGTTTAATTGCTTCTTTAAGCAAAACAACAGTTTTCAGCTGTGCTAACATAATTGCAAAAGGGTTTTCTAATGACCAATTAGCTTTTTAAAATGATACACTTGGATTAGCTAACACAACGTGCCATTGGAACACAGGAGTGAGGGTTGCTGGTAATGGGCCTCTGTACGCCTATGTAGATATTCCATAATAATGTTTTATTCTTTTTAAAATCAGCTGTTTCCAGCTACAATAGCAATTTGAAACATTAACAGTATGTACACTATTTCTGATCAATTTGAAGTTATTTTAAAAATGGACAAAAAAAAGAGCTTGCCTTTCAAAAACAAGGACATTTCTAAGTGACCCCCAACTTTTAACGGTAGTGTAAACAAATCATACAGGGCCATGACAAAGACCTAGTTAAAAGTTAATTACCACATGGGCAAGACCTGATCCAAAAACAAAGATGTGACAGAAAAACAAAAACAGAGTATCCAGAAGTATGAATACCTTGGTATGTGCACTTCGGTTTTATAGACTCTCACTTAGTCACAACTATCTGTTTGGTCACTAGCACCAACCGGCAATGACGCAATATATGAAAGTCCTTCGAGAAAGCAAAGACAAAACTAAGCTCTCCAACCACACTCACTTCCATCCATTTTTTCATTTTCTTCCTCCCCTCCCTTATCCCTGTTCTCTTCTTTTCCTCGGCAGTTAGGTGATGTAGATGCGGTGGAAGTCGTTGGCCCCGAAGGCACAGTTGCACTTGGGGCACTTCCTTTGTCGGGTGTCGTAGCGAGTCTTCAGACACTCGTAGCAGAAAACGTGGAAACACTTGGTGAGCACGGTCTCCTTGTCGCGGGTGTTGCAGCACGGACAACGCAGCTTCGCCTGCCAGGTGTGGAGTACAGAAAATGTACAGTTAACGCTGTAAAATAAAGTGGCACCCATGTCCCGCAACATGTGAACCTTCTCACATGTAACTGATCGAACAAAAGCAAGGCCGGGCCATCAGGATGTGTGTATTTGTTTAATTACCTTGTACTGGTTGATCTCCTCCTGCAGGATCTCATCAGCATCAGTGTACACCTCCACTTTCTTCTGCTTCTCCAGCTTTCGTCGTAGCCTGGACAGGTCCTCCTATAAGTCAGCCAGACACAGTCGAATACTTTAGGAGCCTAGACTAAAACGACAGTTAACATTCACACTCAAAATGACCCGTTCCCACAGAAGGCTTTTAGGGGTTTGACAAATTAACATCAGGGCTCCCTCGAAAAAAAAGAAAAGAAAAGACATTCACGTTTACAAAATGAGACTCACCTGGTTAAATAAAGGATACATATGTGGAAAGGACAGACTTGTCCGTAGTTGTGTGTACCTGCGCTCTTTTGAGGTTGCCCAACTCCCGCTCTCTGGCGTTGCGGTTCTCAGACACAGATACCTGGATCTTCCTCAGCTTGGACTGGGTGTAATCCAGCTGCACCTTAAGGTCCTCAGCCAGCTGGGCTGCCTCCACCGCCTGAGATGGAGGGGCAAGAGACACTCAGATAGTATTGTCCTTAATAACAGTGGTATTGTTATTCCTTTTTGTGATATTATTACAATACCAATAGTAAAAGTAGTAGTACTATGAGTAGTAGTATTGGTAAGGTAACTGTGGAAGAAGGGGAGTTTAAAATTGTAAGTGGTATTGTTTTGCTACCTTCCTCTTGTTGAGTTCTAGTGCTTGTATGCGAACTCCTAACTCTTTCTCCAGATTGGTCAGTGAGCTCTGGAGGATGCCCTCTTTCTCCTCCAACTTCTGTACAACCAATAACTGGGCTTCCACCTGTGACAGACAGCAAGGGGAACCAATCAATCAGACCTTTTTCCTCATTAGCTCAGAAACACAAGCATTATCAGGACTACAATCAAATGTTTTTTTTATTTTTTTATTTCAATAGTCATCAGGGATGAACAACATGCAGCCCAAGACATGCTATTTTTTGACCCAGGGGTCTCTTAATAAATAAAACAGTCTGCCTTGCCGAATGAATGAGTTTACGCACCTGTTTTACATCCACCGCTTTTGTAAGTTGCCCTGAAAATAAACACACACGATGCTGACAGTTCATCCTCCACAGTCGCTCTCACCTGGGTCTTGAAGGTGAGCACCTGGTCAGCCAGCTCCTCCTTCTCCTCCCTCAGCAGCTTGTAGATCTGGTTGGACTTGATGCGTTCTGACATCAGCTTGAAGTTGGCGTCGTCCTTCTCCCTCAGCTGCTGCATCAGCCGGCTGTTCTGCTCCTGCATGTCCTCAAAGGCCTGGCCCGTCACGTCCATCTCACTCAGTAGGGCCTCCTCCTCCTGGACAGAATGGAGCGGTACGGGGGGGGGGGGGGGGGGAGGTTGGAATAGAGTTGGCATTTGTTTAGTTTTTTCCATTTTACTGTCAGTTATGTAGTTTAATTTAATTGAGGTCAAATCTCTTTGAGAGAGAGACCTGATACAATACGGCGGATGAAAACATTAGGTCACACAGTGTTACCTTGCAATGTATCCCGAACGGATCACACAATGTGATTGTAACTAACATGTATCAACTGACTTCACAATGACACCTCATCTAATGTAATTCAAATACCACTGAATAGCATCGTAACAACTCACTTATCGGCATCGAGATTGCTTAAGAAGTCAAATTCCATTGAAATCCCTGGTAAAAAAATAATAAAAAGCAATGGCAAAGCCAAGACAAACACACTGCAATTGTGACATTTAACATATTCAACAACTCTGCAACAGCTTTGATTGTGTAGTGGATATACAGTACTTGTTTGGTGGCCGTGAGCTTCTTCTGTAGGTGGTCGATTGTCTCCTCTGCCACACGGATCTTCCTGAGAGCGTCCTCATCAGCCAGCTTCTTGCTCTCCTTCCTCTCCCTCTCCTCCAGCTCTCGAACACGCACCCGCAACTCATCCACCTGGGACACGGGGGGAGGGATTTAGATGTAACACATGGACAAACACATAGGCACTCTACCACCTCATTATTTTTTTTATTTTTTTGTGACCAAGATTTTATAGACAATTCAATTTTTTTATACAGAATACAAGACATACAAAGTAGCAGGACCCAACAAATACCATTTAACTTTACATGTGAGATTCTTGATTTTTTTAAAATATAACCTCGGCTTTAGACTTGCGCTCTGCTGCCATAAGCTGCACTTTGTCCCTCTGCTCTTTGGGAGCTGATTTGTACATGTCCAAAAGTAGTTTCATCTCCTTCTGAGACTCCTGGGCTTTCCTGAGTGAAAAGGAGAATGAACATTAGAAGAGTTAGCACTACCTAACTTTAGAATGAGACAATGTGTTAAGGTCTTCTACTATATGAGAGTATATTTTATTTTAGGGGTGTGCCGAGTAATCGGTCAAAACGAGTACCTTAACAGATATGGTGAATTTTCTGAATAGGATTATGATGAGTATTTTTTGTAATTATCAGTGATTGGGGGGAACAAAGTCATTCTCAGCTGCCAGCACGCATCTCTCAAACAGTGTGAATGAAGCGTTGTGTACTATAAATTGTACTACTCAATTGGCTAGTTTGGCTGTCTGTCAAGAAATGGGCGGGGTGCGGGTTGAGCCTGCTGCCATAACTGGATTACATTTACATTACATTTAAGTCATTTAGCAGACGCTCTTATCCAGAGCGACTTACAAATTGGTGCATTCACCTTATGACATCCAGTGGAACAGCCACTTTACAATAGTGCATCTACATATTTTAAGGGGGGGGGGTGAGAAGGATTATTTTATCCTATCCTAGGTATTCCTTAAAGAGGTGGGGTTTCAGGTGTCTCCGGAAGGTGGTGATTGACTCCGCTGTCCTGGCGTCGTGAGGGAGTTTGTTCCACCATTGGGGAGCCAGAGCAGCGAACAGTTTTGACTGGGCTGAGCGGGAACTGTACTTCCTCAGTGGTAGCAGGCCAGAGGTGGATGAACGCAGTGCCCTTATTTGGGTGTAGGGCCTGATCAGAGCCTGGAGGTACAGGTGCCGTTCCCCTCACAGCTCCGTAGGCAAGCACCATGGTCTTGTAGCGGATGCGAGCTTCAACTGGAAGCCAGTGGAGAGAGCGGAGGAGCGGGGTGACGTGAGAGAACTTGGGAAGGTTGAACACCAGACGGGCTGCGGCGTTCTGGATGAGTTGTAGGGGTTTAATGGCACAGGCAGGGAGCCCAGCCAACAGCGAGTTGCAGTAATCCAGACGGGAGATGACAAGTGCCTGGATTAGGACCTGTGCCGCTTCCTGTGTGAGGCAACTCTGCGGATGTTGTAGAGCATGAACCTACAGGAACGGGCCACCGCCTTGATGTTAGTTGAGAACGACAGGGTGTTGTCCAGGATCACGCCAAGGTTCTTAGCGCTCTGGGAGGAGGACACAATGGAGTTGTCAACCGTGATGGCGAGATCATGGAACGGGCAGTCCTTCCCGGGAGGAAGAGCAGCTCCGTCTTGCCAGTTCAGCTTGAGGTGGTGATCCGTCATCCACACTGATATGCCTGCCAGACATGCAGAGATGCGATTCGCCACCTGGTCATCAGAAGGGGGAAAGGAGAAGATTAATTGTGTGTCGTCTGCATAGCAATGATAGGAGAGACCATGTGAGGTTATGACAGAGCCAAGTGACTTGGTGTATAGCGAGAATAGGAGAGGGCCTAGAACAGAGCCCTGGGGGACACCAGTGGTGAGAGCGCATGGTGAGGAGACAGATTCTCGCCACGCCACCTGGTAGGAGCGACCTGTCAGGTAGGACGCAATCCAAGCGTGGGCCACGCCGGAGATGCCCAACTCGGAGAGGGTGGAGAGGAGTATCTGATGGTTCACAGTATCGAAGGCAGCCGATAGGTCTAGAAGGATGAGAGCAGAGGAGAGAGAGTTAGCTTTAGCGGTGCGGAGCGCCTCCGTGATACAGAGAAGAGCAGTCTCAGTTGAATGACTAGTCTTGAAACCTGACTGATTTGGATCAAGAAGGTCATTCTGAGAGAGATAGCGGGAGAGCTGACCAAGGACGGCACGTTCAAGAGTTTTGGAGAGAAAAGAAAGAAGGGATACTGGTCTGTAGTTGTTGACATCGGAGGGATCGAGTGTAGGTTTTTTCAGAAGGGGTGCAACTCTCGCTCTCTTGAAGACGGATTAGAACAAGTCGCCGCTCCCTCTGTCTTTATGTCGCGTGCTAAGCCCATGCTTGCTTGCTATTATAATTTGTTTCTCGCCCAGGCATTTTCACATTTGAAAATGACAAATGCAGATAGTTCATTTTCATGGTACAAATGTTGTGGCATAAGTGTAGGGAGAGAACATTTTTGCTCTTTTTGAAAGCAAAAAATATATATAAAAACACGGGGAAAGCAAATTACCTTCAACTAAATCTGGGTCTGGAATAAATGCAGGCAGCAGTAGCCATCCACGCATTATATATTAGCCTATTTTGTTGATAATTGAATAGGACTAAGTCAGTCAATCATATGCATTTTCAGCTGTCAGGATCATTTCTTAACTTTGAACAATATATATTACCTTTATTTAACCAGGCAAGTCAGTTAAGAACAAATTCTTATTTTCAATAATGGCCTAGGAACAGTGGGGCAGAACAACAGATTTGTACCTTGTCGGCTCAGGGGTTTGAACTTGCAACCTTCCGGTTACTAATCCAACGCTCTAACCACTAGGCTACCCTGCTGCCCCAACAATGTGTGAAGGAACATAACGATGTGCTCTGAGATGCACTCTGAATTATAGTACAGTAATGTGCACTTGTGGTATAGGCTTTACCTGCATTTAAAGGTCACTTCCAGGTTTTCCGATCACAAGTAAATCTGATAACGAGTATCATGTGAGATAAAACAGATCGAATTACGAATATGAACAGATCTGCACACCCCTACTTTATTCAGTATAATATGAAAAATGGGAGTTGTGGGTTCTATAATCAAAAACAAAACATACTTAAGTTCCGCCCTCAGCATCTTCAGGGTGTCCGAATCTTTCCTCTTCAACTCCTCGCTGCGCTGTCGCTCTCTTTCTCGCTCCCTCTCTCGTTCCCTCTCAGTCTCCCTCTCTCTCTCCCGGGCCCGCTGTCTCTCCAGCTCCCTCCTCCTCTCCTCCTCCTCCTCTTGGTCTTCATCCTCCTCTTTCTTCACCTCCAGGCTGTCGCTCACCGGCTCCTCCAATGACAGAAGCCCGGTGTCACCACTCTGACACCGCAACTGACATAGGGGCAGGGATAGAAAATGGATGTGAGACATCAATCGCGTGGATCAGTGATTTTCATAGCAAATATCATGATTCAAATAAGTCACGTTGATCCTCATCTACTAACCTAATATTGTGCAGCTCAAGTTTTGTTGAACCACATGACCGAACCACCTCACCAGGGCAAACTCAAGGTTCTAGTTAGCGTATAATAAGGGTCCAGAGTAGAGCCTTGCAAGGGGATTCATTTTAAGCGAGCACTACCCTACCCAGGCCGATTGATTCTGGTAAATTCAGGGCCCTGCCCAAAACCAGAAATAACTTCCTCCAATACTAAATCCATTAGCTGCTCCCTGCACTCAGCTCACTCTGCTCATTGCAGCTCTGAGTCGGAGTATCCATAGCAACGGATCCGATTGGGTTGCTCTGCTCAATGAAGAGACACGAGAGAGCAGTTAGCGGTTTGCTACTTTCGGTCACTCTAAACTCAGACACAACTCAAGGACCATTAGTTTCTGTGAAATAATCTCTCCCGTCTTATATTTGACGAGGATGAAGTACTTCTGACACCATGTTACGATCTTAGTCAGATATGACTGTACTGCGCTGCCGAGCACACGCAAGTGGCTCAGCATCAAAATGTTACTGATGAAAAAAAAAACTGGGCCCTACCCTAACCCGATGTATAATGTCGGGGCCCTGTCGGGCTCAGGTCGGGTAGCAGCACTCTAGTCCAGAATTTATCCTGACCTGGTCAGGTCATCTGGTTAGAAAAATTGCCGGGCTCTTTCCGCATATTGATTAAATATGCAGAATTTAATTTAATATAAAAATATGATATATATATTCAGAAGAAAGTCTATTGGTCCCACGTAGAGGATCCGCCGCCCTACCTTGTTGATCTCCATCTGTGTTTCTCGGAGCTTCCGCTTGTAACGCTGCACGTCACCTTTCAGCTGGTGGTTGTGGTTCTGGAGGCTGCTGATGAGGTGGCGCATCTCTCTGTTGATTGGGCCTGAGGGAAAGATCAAAGGGGGACAGAAGGGTTGATAAGGAAACAATGACCGTGCGTTTCAGTCAGAGCCTCTGTTTTGTCTGACTGTAGTCTGCGTGTGCTAAACTTGTGAAGTATCGCTTAAACTAGTGAGCAATATGGATAGTGATAACAGGATAGGACATTCATCCCAAACACAGTCAACATCCTTGGTTAGAGGGTGGGGGGGAAAAAAGGAATAAGACTGACAATCATCCATTCAAGATTCTCACTGAGAAATTTTTGCTTTCTATGGGAAACTGTTAATGATAGAAACAAGCCTCGGGAGTGAGAGGTGTTGTGGAGATGAGACGTTACCTGCTTGCTCGTTGGCCGCCAGGTTCTGCTCAAACTCGATGCGCAGCATCTCGTACTCTTTGCGCACCTGGGCCAGCGTGTCTTCCAGCTGGATGACCTCTGTGCGGAGCTTCTTCTGTAGGGACAGCTCGTCACTCTGAACAGATGACAAGCGCCACAGCTTTTGTTGGCGGCAGTCCAACGGCAACGTCACACCAAACCTCTGACGTCCTGACTAGTTTTAGCCAGTTTTTACTGATTGTGACACGATCCACTTTCCAAACATACAAAGAGAGCCTGTCTGTTTCTGCTTACACCAAATTGGTCATGTTTTGCCCAAACACAAGGCACTGTAGCCATGGCAATGACACACCATTGTGGAATGCAGAGCTAGTCAGCTCCCCGGGCCGCTGTAACCCGGGCTGTACAAAATACCTTTCTAACCACATATATTCCTAGCGTATTCATGATATACATGCCAGACCTGGGTTCAAATAGTATTTGTTTTCTTTCAAATACTTTAGCTGCGCTTGATTGAGTGTGCCTGGCACAATGAAAACAATGGAATAGTCCCAAAATTGCAAAACCCATCCACCTGGTACCACAAGCAGGGGTGGGTGGATACTATTTGAACCCAGATCTGATACGCTGAAATGTTTGTTACTTTAAAATCAGTGGCTCCCTCCTACACTTCAGTAATTTGTCCGATTATTTTATGCAGAGCGACAATCAGTCCATTCAACTAAGGGAGGTAAATTAACCATGGATCATAACCATTGCAAGTAAAAACCTTCTTCTAAATAGCCGTGCTCTGCAAAATCAGTGCTCCTGACCTCCATGTGCTCTATCTGTCGGAGGTGGGCGTTCTTTGCGGTGAGGAGCAGGGCCCGGGCCTCATCCAGCTGGGTCTTCACCCCCAAAGACTCGTTGTAGAGCAGGGAGAATTGGGACTGCAGGCACTTGTAGTCCGCGGTCTCTTTCACCACATCCTCTGGAATATTTTTCAGGTCCAACTGAAAAGGTAAGTGAGTGAATTAACCCCCCCTCCATACACTGTAAGACACCTTGGGACATGGTGAAAAACTAAATGACTGCAATTCATTTGGGATAGAGCAAACAGACAAGGGAACATTGGCCAAGAAATTACATACAGAGTATACATTCAGTTATCATAACATAAAACAATTATAAACACTAACATTTGTTTTAAGTGTTTACAGTGCCTTATGAAAGTATTCATACCCCATGACTTATTCCACATTGTTGTGTTACAGCCCAAATTCAAAATGGATTAAATTTATATTTTTTCTCACCGATCTACACACAATACCCCATAATGAAAAAGTAAAAACACGTTTTTCGAAAATGTTGCTAATTTCTTGAGAATTAAATAAAGAAATCTGTAATTGACACCGGAGTCAATGATTTGTAGAAGAACCTTGGCAGCGATTACAGCTTTGAATAATCTTGTGTATGTCTGTATCAGCTTTGCACATCTGGATTTCCTCCCATTGTTCCTTGCAGATTTTCACAAGATCTGTTAAGTTAGATGGGGAGCGGCGGTGAACAGCAATCTTCAAGTCTTTCCACAAATGTTCAATGGGATTCAAGTCTGGGCTTAAGCTGTTCCACCTGTTAGATTCTGGGTTAAACTTGGAACATTGTTTGGAACCTTGTTTAGAACCGAACACATCCAACAATTTCCACATTTTTGTTCTGAAGCCATTCCAGCATTGCTTTGGCTTTATGCTTGGGGTCATTGTCCTGTTGGAATGTAAATCTTCGCCCCCAGTCTAAGGTCGTTTGCACTCTGAAACAGGTTCTCATCAAGGATTTGCCAGTATTTGGCTCAATTCATTGTTCCCTCTATCCTTACGATGCTGCCACCACCACCATGCTTCACGGTAGGGATGGTGTTAGATGGGTGATGAGCTGTGCCTGGTTTTCTCCAGACATAGAGCTTTGCAATCAGGCCAAAGAGTTACATTTTTGTCTCATCAGACCAAATAATATTTTGCCTTATGTTCTCAGTCTTTCACAAGCCTTTTTGCAAACTCCAGGTGTGCTGTCATGTGCCTTTTGATCAAAGCCCAGATTGGTGAAGCACTGTAGAGTCTGTTATCCTTCTGGCAGGTTCTCCCATCTAAGCCAAGGAACTCTGTAGTTCTGTCAGAGTGGTAACTGGGTTCTTGGTCACCTCCATGACCAAGGTCCTTCTTTGTGGTTGCGCAGTTTGATCGGACGGCCATATATTCCCAATGATGGAGACCACCGCGCTTTTGGAAACTTTCAACACTGTCGAAATTGTTTTATACCCTTCCCCAGATATATGCCTCATCACAATTCTATCTCAGAGATCTATGGACAGTTCCTTGTACTTCATGGTATAGCTTCTGCTCTGACATGCTTTGGCCCAAAAAAATGAATTGGCCACAGGTGCACTCCAATCAAGTTGTAGTGACATCTCAAGGATGATCAAAGGAAATTGGATGCACCGGAGCTGAATTTGGAGTGTCATTGAATTTTGAATCAATTTGAAAACATGTTTTCACCTTGTCATTATGGGATATTGTGTGTAGATGGGTGATGTTTATGTTTTAATCATTGTTGAATTTAGGCTGGAGCAACATAATTTGGAATAAGTCTAGGGTTATGATTATATTCTGAAGCCACTGTGTCCATTCTACAATTATAATCATCCTTGACATGACATCTGACTCATGACTGTCTGAATAGTGAGCATCTCCTTTGTTAAGCTGACATAACAGAATGCACAGCGTATTGTCTTGTATTCCCTCAGAGGGGGATGCTGTTCTACCTTGAGTTTCTCGCTCTCCCTGACAGCCTCCTGGAGCTCCTGCTGTAGTTTCTCCAGGTCTGCCATGCGGTTGTTGGCCAGCTCCTGGTTCTGCTCCAACTCTGCATTCAGGCTCTCAAACTAACAGATATAATAATTACAATATGGAGTTAATTTGTATCACTTTGGGCACTAGGCCGTCATTGTAAATAAGAATTTGTTCTTAACTGACTTGCCAAGTTAAATAAAAATTTAAATAAATATGACAGGGTTGGAAACAACAATGTATCAAAACAAGATGGAAGGGAAGCTCAAAGATGGACAATTGGACAATAGTGGTTGGACAATAGTCTGCACTCACCTTCTGTATATTGAGGGTGATCTGGCCACCGGGTAGCCCCCCTGAGCTGCCAGTGGTGTAGTAGCCAGAGGTCAACTGGACAGAACAATCAGAGAAGGTTTAGCGAACTTGGCCCATACATTAGTACACAAACCCAGACATATTACAATAGCTATATAGACGTGGTTACAGTCCTCATTTCCGCAATAAAACATCAAGACATTATTTTACCCATGTACATACAGAAGGACATCAATAAACCCCCCCCCACACACACACACACACACACACAACTGCTGTTCAATGGACGGCATGCTCTGCTGCTTCAGCCTTGTTGCTGGCCATCGATGCATAACCTGCTCCATTACACACACAAAGTAAATTAGGTACACACCCACCGACGCACACAAATTACACACACCTGCTCCAATGCCTCAGCCAGATGCTTGTTTAGCTTCTGTTCCCTCTTACGGAGCTTCTCGATGTCCCACTGTAGATCCTCCACAGCAGTCTCCATCTCAGACACCTTGGTCTCCGAGCTTGTCACCTTATCCACAAGCTCGTTGTACTGTTAAAGAGGAGCAGAGATGAGAGCAAAAATGTGATTATGAAATTGGTTGGATGAGTCCACACAAATCGCCATGTATTACCACCGATGAGAACTAGCAGACATTCACATTGAGGAGGATACAAAAGCTTGAAAGACGACACTATGGAGATGTGGGCATACCAATCACACACACACACTATACATGACAGGGTGAGGTAACATACCTCCATAGACATCTTGTGGTGTCTGCCCTGCAGGGAGGAGGCCAGGTCTTGCAGTCTGCCATTCTCCTCTAGCAGAGTACGATTCAGACGGAGCATCTCTTCCTGGCTGTCATCGTCACACGCTGACAAAGACATCACAGTCACTATGGTTACTCAACTAGTGATTGCATTTGCCACGTAGCAGATGCTTCTATCCAAAGCGACTTACAGGAATTTAACACGAGATCAAAGTGAATGTCACACTAGGCACCAGAGTGAATGTCACACTAGGCACCAGAGTGAATGTCACACTAGGCACCAGAGTGAATGTCACACTAGGCACCAGAGTGAATGTCATAGTAGGGACCAGAGTGAATGTCATAGTAGGGACCAGTGTGAATGTCATAGTAGGGACCAGTGTGAATGTAACTCTAGGCACCAGAGTGAATGTCACACTAGGCACCAGAGTGAATGTCATAGTAGGGACCAGAGTGAATGTCATAGTAGGGACGAGTGTGAATGTCACAGTAGGGACCACAGTGAATGTCACACTAGGGACAACAGTGAATGTCACACTAGGGACCACAGTGAATGTCACACTAGGGACCACAGTGAATGTCACACTAGGGACCACAGTGAATGTCACACTAGGGACAACAGTGAATGTCACACTAGGGACCACAGTGAATGTCATAGTTGGGAACCCCTCTACATAATTATGCTAAATGTAGAACCCACATGATGCTACAAACAGAAAGTGAAAAACTCCAGAGTCATGATAAGCGAGTCTGAATAGTTACCTGAGGACAGGAACTGGGTGCATAGGCCGTTGATGCGGCTGTGCAGCCTGTCGAAGACGCAGACCATGCAGGCAGCGGCCTCCTTGCTGAACTGCATCCTGTCCCGCAGCTGCAGGCTGAGCTCCTCCTCACTGCTGTTGTCCAAAGTGGAGAGGAAGGCTTTGGTACTCTCACTGAGGGTAGTAGTGGGCGGCGGGGCTAAACAGTCAGGATGAGAAGACTTAGGATGTGTTTTTTAAATTTAACTAGGCAAGTCAAATTCGTATTTACAAAGACGGCCTACAAGTAAGTGATAAGTGACAGAAAGGTTTAGTGCTTGATGTTGCCGTACCTCACACCAGTTATTACCGGTGGCAACGCAATGGACTCAGAGATAACATTACTTCTGATCAGAGGCTAGATATGCGTAGATGAAAAAGGTTGAGAGAGAGCAGGAATCCTCTTTACCGGTTGTAGAGTCCTGCTGTGGTTCACGGGCTATCTCCATACCGTCGGGTGGTGGAGGCCGTTTCTCCTCGTGTTCTGGCACTGGGAGTGGGGCTGAGGGAGGGGGTGGTGGGATCATCATGCCATCCGCGTCCATCGGGGTAGGGGTAGAAACAGGAGTAGCGGGGGTGCCGGGACCACCGTGGGGTCAATGCGTTGGCGCAGGACGTGAAAATTTTCTTCCAACTGGAAGTTAGAGAAAGAGGGTAATAGACTGTGTGTGTGGGGGGGGTTACACTTTAAGTTGAGAATATGTCTATGTTCCTTCACGGCAGCAAATGATTGTAGGACGTACGTACCTGGGACCAGTAGCGATTCACAATGAGCAGTGTGGTATCGTCAGTAGCTTGTCGCTTTTCCAGCTTCTCGATCTTCTCCCGCAGCTCATCCTCCATGGTCTGCCTCTGCTCCAGACGCTCACTCAGCTTTTTGTTCTTAAACTGGATCACCTTCATGTCCATCTCCTCCTGCAGACGTCACGTGACAATAAAGAAGATCAATTAAAACATCCCTCCTGTATGGTTAAGCACAGACAAGACCCAGTTGTGGGGGACAAAAAGATGACTAACCGTAGAGGACACTCCCCCAATGCGTATGGGCTCAATGAGAGTGGTGGTGGTCTTTTCCTCTTTTTTACATTTCTTCTCAGGTGGACCAGGGGAGCTGTCCCCACCTGAGGCTCGCTTCCCTCCCCCGGTGCCAGACATGGTTGCTGCTTCTGCAACAAAAGCGTGACAGCCGTTTTAGGACACAAAGCCGATGAAAAGGGGGTGTTTCATTTGAACAACTTCATTTGTCAGCTGCCTATGGCCTCTACGAAGAGATATTTATGATGACAAGACTAATCACTTCCCCGTGTCAACACCAACTTTTGAAGTTTAATTTAGAAAATGATACTGAAACTATCTACTATTTGGTATACAACTCCAAATAATTGATGTGGATTGCTTTGAATTGCCCAAGTTGGCAAATTAATTCAGATTTGTATATGCCAATTCAATGAAGGCCAGGATGTCCCACTAGCTAACTTGCTAGCTATCCCATTTCTGAAGTGTGGAATATGTAAACCTGCAAGTGGGCATCCAAAACTTGGCAGAGTAGCTATCCATGTTAGCTACCTAAATAGCAGTAGTTGCATGCTTAACGTACACTACATGACCAAAAGTATGTGGACACATGCTCGTCGAACATCTCATTCCAAAATTATGTGCATTAATATGGAGTTGAACCATTGTTGCCCTTAAGTCATTTTCACTTCACAATAACAGCACTTACAGTTGACCAGGGTAGTTCTAGCAGTGCAAAAAATGGACTAACAGACTTGAAGGAAAGGTGGGATCCTATGACGGTGCCACATTGAAAGTCACTGAGCTCTTCAGTAAGGCCATTCTACTGCCAATGTTTGTCTTTGAAGAATATATGGCTATGTTCTCGATTTTATACACCGGTGTGGCTGAAATAGCCGAATTGGCAACGGGTGTGGCTGAAATAGCCGAACCCACTAATTTGAAGGGGTGTCCACATACATTTTTATACAGTGTATATTTTACTAGCTACTATAACTAACGTTTGAAAGAATCTAGCTAGCTAACAGGCTAATGCTAATTGTAATGAATGCTAACGTTACCCGGCAAGCAGATTAGAGTTATACGGCCTATGCACTCGAATCACTGTGAAATGTTTACTACATACAATCACACGTTTTTATTTAAAGATCACTACCAACTATCACAAACCTTCACCAGCAAAAAAAATAATTTGTAAAACATAGTCACTAACCGGAGATGACGACGGCAATTATTTAAGCAGTTTCCTGTACGGCACGGTAAGTGTACCGATGAGAAAGTCGTTTTTATTCAAATCAAAGGTCCTGTAGTCCGTTTCTCGCTGTTTTTTTTACTATGTAGAATGCATGCGATACACATTTTGTCATTATTCAATAACTATCCCAACGTTGTGTTATACGATTAATTATGTGAAATATTGTTTAGTCCATGCCACGCCTCACTCCGTCCTCATGATGGCACTACAGTCTACAGCCCCTTCATATGCATTGTTGTATGTAAATACATGTTCGTGGAGAAGAAGTTTAAGAAAAGTTGAACTCATTGTGAATGCAGCCGGACGATTTTTGTTAGTTGGTGTGCCTAATTTGGTATTTTGTATGTCGTTTTCCCGCAATGTTTTTGTATTTTCTCATTCAATACTCCGTCCAACTGGTGGCGGTAATGCTCCATTAACATTGGATGCCAGCAGCAGTTAAATCCCATTGAAGAAGAACCATTTTTGTTCATGTGTTAAGGCAAGGAGGTAAGAATGTAAACAATCAATTTGGTAGCTTAACGTTAGAAACCCTGCAAATATTTGCAATGACATAGTTGCCCTTCAGTTTGGTAGTATTATCAGTCGGATGCTCGACGCTATTTATCTTCTATCAATCTTGTAGTTTGATCGCATTTGGTAAGTAACGTTACCGCGTGAACCAATTTAAACGTGTGCAGCTAGTTAGCTGATGGCTAACGTTAGCAGCTAGTTAACCTTGCTGTGATCAAATCGGTCAAAATGAAAATAAGTTGTCTTCTTGTGTGTAGCTAGCTACAGTAAGTATCTATGTCAATTGCTGGTGGTGTATTGCCATACATGTTTTGCCAAGTTACAGCACTCGCCGGCTACATCATCCGGCTAGAGGTAGCTACAGTAACTGGCAAGTGGCAACCTAGCCGAGTTTACGGAACTACATACGATAGAGTTGTGTGGGCTGGCTGGAGTCCGACTACGTCGAGTCGCTGTCAGTCGATACTTGTACAAATGTCAATTATTTAATGCTTTCCTTGTACCTATGTTTGTCCTTTGTAAATGCAAGCTTTTATTTGGTTGTTGTAGCCGAATAAACACAACTCCACGATTTGTGATGGAATTGAAATGCGACTAGTAGTGTGGACGGACTGGATCTCCGGCATCACATGAAATTATGTTTTAAATAAAAAACGATTGATTTCAGCACCCAAAGAATAGACCGCAATTAAGTAGAACAATGTCGTATAAAGTGTGGGCTATTTTGGGGGTATTAAAACCTGTAGTTTTTAATAAAAACTTAATTTTATGTGACATCGGAGATCCAGTCCGTCCAAACTAGTTGGTGCTCAACTCCATCATAAATAGTTGAGTTAAACCGGTTATGGGTGCTGAATTCCATCATAAATAGTTGAGTTAAAATGGTTATGGGTGCTGAATTCCATCATAAATAGTTGAGTTAAACCGGTTATGGGTGCTGAATTCCATCATAAATAGTTGAGTTAAACCGGTTATGGGTGCTGAATTCCATCATAAATAGTTGAGTTAAACCGGTTATGGGTGCTGAATTCCATCATAAATAGTTGAGTTAAACCGGTTATGGGTGCTGAATTCCATCGTTTCTGTACTTAAACATGTCGTGAATTTGAGAAACTCAGCCAGTGGCAACTTAGTCTGATTAATCAGGCTGTAATAGACAATTTAATTGGTGTGTGTGTATATATACAGTACCACTCTACAGTACCACTCTACAGTACCACCTACTCTTCAAGGGTTTTTCTTTATTTTTACTATTTTCTAAATTGTATAATA
This sequence comes from Oncorhynchus gorbuscha, assembly GCF_021184085.1. Lineage (NCBI taxonomy): Eukaryota > Metazoa > Chordata > Actinopteri > Salmoniformes > Salmonidae > Oncorhynchus > Oncorhynchus gorbuscha. The sequence goes on from NC_060183.1 coordinate 23,639,397, forward strand.
GTAGTAAAGACATCAAAACTATGAAATAACACATGGAATGTGTAGTAACCCAAAAAGTGTTAAACATTTATTTTTATTTTTTATTTTTTTACATTTTAGATTCTTCAAAGTAGCCTTGATGACAGCTTTGGACACTCTTGGCATTCTCTCAACCAGCTTCACCTGGAATGCTTTTCCAACAGTCTTGGCGTTCCCACATATGCCAAGCACTTGTTGGCTGCTTTTCCTTCACTGTGCGGTCCAACTCATCCCAAACCATCTCAATTTGGTTGAGGTCGGGTGATTGTGGAGGCCAGGTCATCTGATGTAGCACTCATCACTCTCCTTCTTGGTCAAATTGCCCTTACACAGCCTGGAGGTGTGTTGGGTCATTATCTTGTTGAAAAACAAATGATAGTCTCACTAAGCGCAAACCAGATGGGATGGTGTATCGCTGCAGAATGCTGTGGTAGGCATGCTGGTTAAGTATGCCTTGAAATCGAAATAAATCACTGACTGTCAAAGCACCCCATACCATCACACCTCCTCCATGCTTTACGGTGGGAACCACACACGCGGAGATCATCCATTCACCTACTCTGCGTCTCACAAAGACACGGCGGTTAGAACCAAAAATCGCAAATTTGTACTGATCATACCAAAGGACAGATTTCCACCGGTTTCATGTCCATTGCTTGTGTTTCTTGGCCCAAGCAAGTCTCTTCTTATTATTGGTGTCTTTTAGTGTGTTTTTTTCAGCAATTTGACTCCTCTGAACAGTTGAGATGTGTCAGTTACTTGAACTCTGAAGCATTTATTTGGGTTGCAATCGGAGGTTGGTAACTCTAATGAACTCTGCAGCAGAAGTAACTCTGGGTCTTCCTTTCCTGTGGCGGTCCTCATGAGAGCCAGTTTCATCATAGCATTTGATGGTTTTTGTGACTGCACTTGAAGAAACAAAGTTCTTGAAATTTTCCGCATTGACTGACCATGTCTTAAAATAATACTCTTTGCTTATTTGAGCTGTTCTTGCCATAATATGGACTTGGTCTTTTACTAAGTAGGGCTATCTTCTGTATACCACCCCTACCATGTCACAACACAACTGATTGGCTCAAATGCATTAAGAAGGAAAGAAATTCCACAAATGAACTTTTTAACAAGGCACACCTGTTAATTGAAATGCATTCCCATTGACTACCTTATGAAGCTGGTTGAGAGAATGCCACGATTGTGCAAAGCTGTCATCAAGGCAAAGGGTGGCACCTTTGAAGAATCTCAAATATAAAATATATTTTGATTTGTTTATAACACTTTTTGGTTACTAGATGTTTCCACATGTTATTTCATAGTTTTTATGTCTTCACTATTATTCTACAATGTATAAAATAGTAACATTAAAGAAAACCCCAGGAATGATTAGGTGTGTCCAAACTTTTGACTGGTATGTTATATAGCCTGATATGTTTTGTGTGCAAAGTCATATAAATGACCGGTTGTCTGTGCAGTTTGTCCTTCTGCTGCTTGAAATTTGAGACAAAATATCCTCAGGAAAGTATGGTTTACCCAACTTTTTATAGCGCCAGTAGGTATGTGTTAGGCAGCTAGGTAAAATGTGTTTTATATTGGATATTCAGATTTAAATCTTCAAATGTGTGGATTGTTCTATATCCTCACCTGATTCAGAATATAAAATGTTCACTGTCATGGCATGCTTTACAAATGTCTCATTCTGTATATAATATACCAATTTGTTGTGCATTAGATAAATTCAAGCTAAATGTAGCCTGTCACCCTTGATCAATTTGATTATCTTGTCAAAGCTCTCAGAGCATCCTGTCCAAGTAGCAATAACACTGTAATGTTCTGATCATGTTATAGATTAAGCTGTCACCATGACTCGAGATATAGTGATTGGAGATGAACTACCTGACTGGGTGGGAGCCAAGGAGTTCTACCAGAAATATGACCCGAAAGAGGTGATTGGCAGGTGAGTTACTAAGTCACACTTCACACAAGAATAGATCCTAAGCACATTATAGTCCAGCGGCTAAGCGTCACATTTTAGGGGGACACGACCTAAGACGTGTTCTGGGCTATAGTGCCATCACAGATTTTGTCACATGGTCATATCTCCATAAGTAATAGGTAGACACAGCTCAGTGATGGCTTACAATGTTTGAGATGGTGTTGAGAACACAATAAAAGCATTGCGGTTCTTGAAGCACGCAGACTGATGCGCCTGGCACCTACTATCATACACCATTTTAAAGGCATTTATATATTTAGTCTTGCCCATACACCCTCTGAATGGCACACACATACAATCCATGTTTTAATTGTCTCAATTGCTTAAAAATCCTTCTTTAACCTGTTACCTCCCCTTCATCTACACTAATTGAAGTGGATTTAACAAGTCAATAAGGGATCATAGCTTTCACTTGGATTCACCTGGTCAGTCTATGTCATGGAAAGAGCAGGTGTTGTGTAGACAATGATTATGGATGAAGACTGAATAAAATAACCATCATAACAATTGTAACATACATTTTAGAAAATATTAAGTAAATATATCCAATAAACCCAATTACAGTAGTGTAATTGTGTTTCTACCTTAATCCGTAGAGCAAAGTGCTCTGGCTCAGTGCGTCATTTCAGATAAGCCTAGGGTATGGCAAAGTGTATACATTAAGTTTATTTACTGCACTGCAAAAACAAGCAGAATTGACTCCAGCCATTATCACCTTGCTGTAGCTTATTTCACCTCATTCTCCAAACACGTCATACAAGAATTAGCTGCCATGCACTAGCTCAGCACTGGGATTAACACTCTAGTTTAGTTTAATGTCAAACAGCAGTTGCCTAGGCTAGCAGTTGCTTAGCCAAAGCCGTCAACTGCAGCCATATCTGCACTGTTTTGAGAAAAACTTGCGCTGATCCCTATGATATGTATCCTTTAAAATGTATGCAGAATAGTGGTCAAAAGGTGCCCTCAAATTGCCATTTTGTAATGCACAGCCCCAAATGCTGACTTACAATGTTCAAGGGGGGGCTGTGACGACATTTTAAAGGATACATATCTGGCATACTTGGGCCATTTTCTTGTGTTCTCCATACTACCTCAAGCATTTTAAGCCATCATTGGCCTTTATGTACCAATTATTTATGACATATGGCCATGTGAATCCTGTCCATTGGAGCTGGTTAGCAGCCATTTTGCAAAACTGGTGCCCTAGAGTAAAATAAGTTCAATCTGCATTGGCACGATAGCTATAACGTCATTATTTAGACCTTTACTTGCTGTTTGTAAAGGTTGAATGGTCTCACAAAGGCATTTAGTTCAAATGGTTTCTCTTTCTGTCGACTCTGTTTTGACATCTCACATCGTGCTTTTCATTCGCTGAAGCCTTATTCAATTACACCTAACATGCCAATCAGCGCTTTGTGGGTTTAAGCACCACAGTTCTATATACAGTGCATTTGTAAAGTATTCAGACCCCCTTGACTATTTCCTCATTAATCTACACTAAATAACCCATAATAACAAAGCGAAAACAGGTTTTTAGAACCTTACATAAGTATTCACCCTTTGCTATGAGACTTGAAATTGAGCTCAGGTGCATCGATTCCATTGATCATCCTTGAGATGTTTCTACAACTTGATTGGAGTCCACCTGTGGTAAATTCAATTAATTGGACATGATTTGGAAAGGCACACACCTGTCTATATAAAGTCCCACAGTTGACAGTGCATGTCAGAGCAAAAACCAAGCCATTAGGTCGAAGGAATTGTCCATAGAACTCCGAGACAGGAGCCTCTCTGTGTTGAGGCAGAGATCTGGGGAAGGGTACCAAAACATTTCTGCAGCATTGAAAGTCCCCAAGAGCACAGTGGCCTCCATCATTCTTAAATGTTAAATGGAAGAAGTTTGGACTCTTCCTAGAGCTGGCCGACCGGCCAAACTGAGCAATCGGCGGATCAGGTCTTTATGGTGGAGTGGCCAGATGGAAGCCACTCCTCAGTAAAAGGCACATGACAGCCTGCTTGAAGTTTGTCAAAAGGCACCTAAATGACTCTGACCATGAGGAACAAGATTCTCTGGTCTGATGAAAATAAGATTGAACTCTGGCCTGAATGCCAAGTGTCACGTCTGGAGGAAACCTGGCACCAACCCTACGGGGAAGCATGGCGGTCGTAGCATCATGCTGTGGGGATGTTTTTCAGTGGCAGGGACTGGGAGACTAGTCAGGATCGAAGGAAAGATGAACGGAGCAAAGTACAGAGAGAGATCCTTGGTGAAAACCTGCTCCAGGGCACTCGGGACCTCCGACTGGGGTGACGGTTCACCTTCCAACAGGACAAAAACCCTAAACACACAGCCAAGACAACACAGGACTGGCTTTGGGAAAGGTCTCTGAATGTCCTTGAGTGGCCCGGACTTGAAAACCGATTTTAAATCAACAGAGACATTTTTATGTGTTCTGGAAAACAACCTGGTTTTACCTGCATTCCATACTAATTTCAGTTCAATAAAGGTTTGTTGTAAAGCATTAAGACAGGCTGCAGTTCAGAAAGAGCCTGGTTAACCACGGGGGGCAATAGCATACACAACATTATCATCAGCATACAAGTGCAGGGAACTTTTTTTTTTAACAGACAAACTCATATTGTTAATGTAATTAGTGAATAGTACTGGACCAAGAATTGACCCCTGTGGGACACTTTTTTTGTTTGTTGTTATGTCCAATTTAACACCATCAGCGGATTTACACTGAGTTCTATTTGTTATATACAGTCAATTTACACGGAGCCCGGGCTAAGCCAATTGATGAAAGCCTCTAAATTTGCAGTGAGTGATCAATAGTATCGATGGCCTTCGACAAGTCAATGAAGACGGCAGCACAATGTTGCCGTTTATCCATACAATTAACCACATAACGTATGACCAGGGATACAGCAGAGATTGTGCTGTGACCTGGTCTCAAACCTGACTGATTTTACATTTATAATATATTTCATATATATCAGCTGAGATTGAATCAAGTGTTCTAATATTTCAGTTTGGCAATAACGTTTTTAAATAGGGTGAGTTATTAAGGTCATAAGGGTCACCACCTTTACATGAGCCGCCTTCCAGACCCTGGGGATAGTACCAGATAAAAAATGTGTCAATTATTCCGCAATCGGGGGCCCAGTGCCTCAGTGGAGGCGAATATAAGCCTTGTGACATTTGAACACAAAATGTCTCACAGAATTGACCTATCAAGCATAAATGTTAATGTGTATTTTTGTGTAAACAAAAAATTACAATGTTCTAAGCAATACTACTTTGAAGTAATGGAACAACAACTTGCGTTATGGATGTGACGGAAATGGACAGACATTTTTGGGAGAACAGACACATCGGCAAGTCTGAATCTCAGTCTTAGGGTAACATATTAACAGACGCTTTGAATGGAAGGCTTGGCTACACACAAAAACAATGATGAAAATATGAGGCCATGTACAAAAAAAATAAAGATTTCAAGACTAAATGCTGATTTATACTACGCGTGTGTTTGTAAATTCAATCTGCGCTCTGGCCGTTCGTAAACTCAGAGCGTTGTCAGATTGTCTGTAAATTCAGAGCGCACACTGGTCGAGGAGTAGGGTTGATCCGAGCGTTCTGATCTAACTGTCTAACGTTGGCTAGCTTACTAACTACTTCCGGATACAAATGAGAGAACAGCTCACTCTGACCATTTTACTCGCCCTGCAGAGCTGGTTAGGCTATTGTTATGTTATCCAGAGCGTTGGTGATTGTAACTGTGCTGCTGGCAACAATTTAATTACGTTTTTTTTTTGCCAACGTTTACTGACCGGTGTTGTTTGTTTGTAAATTTGTCAGTTATTCTGCGCTCTGAATCTGAAATTAGAGTAGATTGCCAGAGCGAATTTACCAGCTATGTCTATTGACAGTTGTCGCAGTGACATAATGAACATTCTATTGAAATGGTTACTTGCATAGTGGAGCCTTTTCTTTAGACATGTAGCTAGCTAGTTAGTTAAACAATGAACCATAGTCCCAACTCATATGGTTACTACCCTGCATGAATCTGCAGGTAACTAACCAACCAGGATCAAAGTTTGTTAGCCAGCTAACATTAGGCTATAACTAGCAATGCAAATGGCTCTGAGGTATGAATAAAATATTACTACACAGATCATATCATACACAATGTTAGCTAGCTAACAGTGCGCTTGTACTTAAAATGAAAACTATTTAATGACAAAATTAGAAACCTGTAAATGTAGTTAGCTAGACTATCTTATCCGTATTCATGGATGGATGATTCTCCCTCTGTCATGGATTCCATTGTTGCCCTTAGTTTGAAGATGTAATCCAGAGACAGGTGATTTATACAACAGCCTTCCGTGTGTTCTCTTTTCGACTCACTCTGCATATTTGCAATCAAACGCCAGAATTTTCTCCATATCTTTAGCTATCATACTGATTCCACTGGGTATTTCACTGAATTTAATGCCAGACCAATCCAAGCTCATCTCTCGGCATGTCCAGCCCATCCATTATCTCAGCCACTCATGGCTAACGGGAAGGTTCTTGACTTTTTCCATGGCTAAACCAACTAGGCTCTTTGATTTAACAATTATATTTGTATTTACAGATGGCATATAAGTTTGTTATTACGGCATGTTAAAGTTCACATGTTCCAGAATGCATTTCTGCCCAAAAAAAAACGTGCAACATACACCTAGTTTCCTGAAACTAGTCACATACACATATATATATATTGTGTATGTGTGTGTGTGTGTGTGTGTGTGTGTGTGTGTGTGTGTGTGTGTGTGTGTGTGTGTGTGTGTGTGTGTGTGTGTGTGTGTGTGTGTGTGTGTGTGTGTGTGTGTGTGTGTGTGTGTGTGTAGTTTAATGTACCACTGGTGGACTCCAAGTTGTAGAAACATGTAAAGAATGATCAATGGAAACAGGATGCACTTGAGCTCAATTTTGAGTCTCATAACAAAGGGTCTGAATACTTATGTAAATAAGGTATATTTTAATATATATATGCAAACACTTCTAAAAACTGTTTTCACTTTGTCATTATGGGCTATTGCGTGTAGATTGAGGATTTATACTTGTTTTCATCTATTTTAGAATAAGGTTGTAACGTAACCACATGTGGGAAAAGGGAAGGAGTCTGAATACTTTCCGAATGCACTGTACAGTGGGGCAAAAAAATATTTAGTCAGCCACCAATTGTGCAAGTTCTCCCACTTAAAAAGATGAGAGAGGCCTGTAATTTTCAGCTGAACTGAAACAGTTTTGAGAAGAGGAATGGTCCAAAATTCTTCCTGACCGTTGTGCAGATCTGATCTGCAACTACAGAAAACTTTTGTTGGAGGTTATTGCTGCCAAAGGAGGGTCAACCAGTTATTAAATCCAAGGGTTCACATACTTTTTCCACCCTGCACTGTGAATGTTTACATGGTTTGTTCAATAAAGACACGAAAACGTATTGTTTGAGTGTTATATTAGTTTAAACAGACTGTTTGTCTATTGGTGGGAATTATAATTGGATTTGATCTTCATCTATGACCAATTTTATGCAGAAATCCAGGTATTTCCAAAGGGTTCACATACTTGACAGAGTGAAAAGAAGGAAGCTTCTACAGAATAAAAAAAACATGCATCCTGTTTGCAACAAGGCACTAAAGTAATACCGCAAAGAATGTAACGAAGCAATTCACTTTTTGTCCTGAATACAAAGTGTTATGTTTGGGGAAAATCCAATACAACACATTACTGAGTACCACTCTCCATATTTCCAAGCATAGTGGTGGCTGCATCATGTTATGGGTATTCTTGTAATCGTTAAGACTACTGCGCCATTCGGGAGCCCTAAGGCACTGCATCTCAGTGCAAGAGGCGTAACTACATTTCCTGGTTCGAATCCAGGCTGTTTAACATCTGGCATTGTCCGTGTTTGGCCGGGGTAGGCCGTCATTGTAAATAATAATTAGTTCTTAACTGACTTGCCTAGTTAAATAAATAAAAAAGGGACTGGAGTTTTTCAGGATTAAAAAAAACATCTAATGGTTAAGCACAGTCAAAATCCTAGAAAAAACCTGGTTCAGTCTGCTTTCCACCAGACACTGGGAGATGAATTCCCCTTTCAGCATGACAATAACCTAAAACACAACACCAAATCTACACTGTGGTTGCTTACCAAGAAGACGGTTATTGTTCCTGAGTAGCCGAGTTACACTTTTGACATAAATCTACTTGAAAATCTATGGCAAGACCTGAAAATGGTTCTTGCAACCAATTTGACAGAGCTTGAAGAATTTTGAAAAGAATAATGGTCAAATGTTGCACAATCCAGGTGTGGAAAGCTCTTAGACTTACCCAGAAAGACTCACAGCTGTAACTGATGCCAAAGGTGCTTCTACAAAGTATAAACTCGGTGTGTGAATATGTATGTATATTAGATATTTCTGTATTTCATTTTCAATAAATTAGCAACAATTTCTAAAAACATGTTTTCACTTTGTCATTACGGGTTAGTGTGTGTAGATGGGTGAGAGGAAACAAATCTATTTAATACATTTAGATTTCAGGCTTTAACACAACAAAATGTGGAGTAAGTCAGGGGGTATGAATACTTTCTGAAGGCACTGTAGTTTAATATTGTTCATGATACCATGCCTTGTTTTTAGGAATTGACTGATTTTATGTCAATGCTAATGTGACTAAAAATGCACTAACTAGCTAACCTGTTAAGATGTATTTGATAGACCACAAATGCTCATTGCAAATGTATTTATGTTTTCAATAAACATTGGAGACTAAATATTGTTTACATGTTGTCAACATTCTAAGCCAACCCTGTCTGTTTTGCCCCATAGTTGCGCATGCGTCGGTTCTGTTGCTAAACAATCAACCCGTCTATGAAGCTGGTTTGCAGCCATTTTGGAAATGGCTGCCAGGGGGGAATGGACAAAATCTGTGTTGGGACTATAGCCAAAAATACTTATTTAGACATGCCTAGCTAGCTGTGTGTGAAATTTGGTGCCTCTATCACAAAAGCCATTTTTTTTTCTCCCTTAGTCAGGAGTACTTTTCAGTTGCCCGAAGATTATGATCACTCGCCCAGAAAATGTAGCTGTTTACAAACAGCAATGCCATAACTTGTCTGTCTTTTACTTAAAAATTCTGCATTTATTGTGCAATTTGGTTGTTTTCAGGAAACAATTCTGATAATAATTGCCCCATGTGGCAAACACAGATCAGGCTCATCTGGCCTGACTACTCAGCCAATTTGAATTGACACTTTACGATATCTATTTCTTTGTCCTTGCAGAGGTGTGAGTAGTGTGGTGCGCAGATGTGTGCACAAGCACACAGGGCAGGAGTTGGCAGTGAAGATTATAGAGATCACAGCTGAGAAGATGACCGCACAGCAGCTGGAAGAGGTGAAGAGCTCCACACTGAAGGAGATCCAGGTTCTTAACATGGTCAAAGGACACTCCTCTATCAGTGAGTTTGTACTACCTTCACCAATGTACCGAAGGGCATTAAAATAGCTTACTTGTGTCTCTTGAAATGCAATATGCTAATGATATACTTTTATTTCTCTTTCTCCAAGTCACTCTCATTGATTCCTATGAGTCAACAACCTTCATATTTTTGGTATTTGACCTGTAAGTATGCATTTATATAGCCTAATATATTATTACATGTGTAGCTGTGTTTTGTGATGCGTTTGAACTATCCTGTCTTTTCGTAGTCTTCGACCTACTCAAGTTTTCTATCGTTATTGTTCCTTTTGCAGCATGAGGAGTGGAGAGCTTTTCGACTACCTGACAGAGAAGGTCACTCTCAGTGAGAAGGAAACTAGGTGAGTGTCTAGATTTTGGTCCGTTATAACCCAAGCCAGAAATGCACTCCAGATCTTCTCAATTTCTCTCTCTCCCTCTCTCTCCACCTCTCTCTCAGGTGTATGATGCGATGTCTCCTGGAAGCTGTCCAGTACCTCCATTCCCTCAACATAGTTCACCGGGACCTGAAACCTGAAAACATTCTGCTGGATGACCAGGGACACATCAAACTCTCTGACTTTGGATTCTCTGTCCAGCTTCAGCCAGGCAAGAATCTGAGAGGTGAGAGGGAAGAATGAAATGAACTCGCTGCATTTTGGATTTACTCTCATCAACAAAATAAAAAGTTGAAGACAAAATCCATTAATTGCCCACATAGCTCAAATGTGTAATTGCTTTCTTTGTTCTCTCCAAACGGCTAGAGCTTTGTGGGACACCAGGTTATTTGGCCCCTGAAATCCTGAAATGCTCCATGGATGAGACGCATCAGGGATATGGGAAGGAAGTTGACCTGTAAGTCTTAAAATGATCACTTTCAGTAATCAGATAGTCCTAAGAACATTTTGTTATTTATAATATAAGAGCACCAAACTATTTTATGAATCCGTGAAGATTCTGTTCCTGACACTGTATCTGGTTTTCTGTGTTAGCTGGGCGTGTGGGGTGATTCTGTTCACCCTGTTGGCTGGCTCTCCACCCTTCTGGCACCGCAAACAGCTGCTGATGCTCAGAATGATCATGGAGGGCCGTTACCAGTTCAGCTCCCCAGAGTGGGATGACCGGTCTGACACCGTCAAAGATCTGGTGAGACCTCATCCTGTCTCTATTTCCGATCTATGATTCGTGGGCTGATTTTTGTATATTTCAAGGTGGATTTTAATACCATCTGTCATCAAAGAATATGTTGAATATGAACATTGAAACACTTTCTCCGACTGGCATTGTTTTAGGACTTCTCTCTTGTTCTCTCTTTCACAACTGTTAGATTACCAGGTTGCTGGTGGTGGACCCAATTGTCCGTCTCAACGCTGAACAAGCCTTGGCTCATTCCTTCTTTAGGCAGTACCAAAGGGACGAGATGCGTCACTTCAGTCCCCGGAAGACATTCAGGGTAAGTTTCGATGTATTTTGTGTTATTTGGCTCCGGTGACCGTAAAATGAACCGCTGAGCCAGAATTAGATTTCCGTTGCATCCAATTGGATTCGTGCTTTGACTGGAAGATGGGGATCTTCTGGGATGTTGTGAAGTATTAATGTGTCTGTTTTAATTCACGTCCCTTTCCATGTTCCTGTAGGTACTGATCCTGAGTGTGCTAGCCTGTATCCGCATGTACTGTCGCTACCGCAGAGCCAGGCCACTGACGCGGGAGGTCCTGGCCAGAGACCCCTACTCCTTGAAGGGAGTGCGCAAACTAATCGACGGCTGCGCCTTCAGGATCTATGGACACTGGGTTAAGAAAGGGGAGCAGCAAAACAGGGCTGCCCTCTTCCAGAATACGGCTAAAATAATGCTTCTTGGTTTAGAGGACTTTGAAACTTAAAAGATCATACTTGTTCTAGTAACCGCATTAGCTTTATGTAGTTTAACAGTTTTGACATTTTGGTGTGCATATTTTTTCTTTGTGAATGCTAGGTCTCGTTACATAGGATGAGGAATTTATGGTCAGTGACATGTTTGCCTTAATGCGAATAATGGCTCATTATTATTTATGGTTAAGTGGAATTTGAGATCGTTGTGGATCCAGAGATGAGAATTTTGTGTTAATTTTTAGGGTCCAAGAGAGTGCTTTTTGAGACTACTCAAATCCGCTGGCAATGGTTTTAGGAAGCAAAAGTGACAAAGCCACTTCAATGCACTATATTGTACACATAGGGCAAAAAAGGTGAACATATATCCATACCGATGGTGCAGTTAATGCTTGAAAAAGTTTTTTTATTTTTTAATGCTATGACATCCTCTATTGAGTTGACATAACATAATTATTTTCATTGTTTACTTCTATTTGCTACCTAAACCTGTATTTTATCAATCATATATTCTTACTGAATCTAAAATAACATAGCGGAAAGTTAGTGATTGCAGAAGAAACATTAAACATTCCAAATATAGTTTTCCAATTTCCACTGATAGTTTGAGTTCAGGGTATAGGAAATGACGAAATAACTGTTACCCCAGTCAGATTAGTTTCCTTTCTGTGTTTCGTGTTTAGTGCAATACGACAATTATTGTAACCAATAGCATTCCTTTTCAGTCCAGTTTGAGATTTACTCAACTAAGTGTTCCTTTGCCTGAATTAAAATGGCATTCCTCAATAAGTGGTGTACAATAATGTTACAACTGTGAAAGACCAATGTTTTATTGATAATGAAAGTAACCGATTTACTTTGTAATATTTGTGTGTTGATTTTGTGTTTAAAGGAGTTAACAAAAACATGATTACGCAATCAACCTCTTTACTGACAGACACCCACAAATAACCTATATCTCAAATTTGACTAACGTGTTTTAGTGCAAAGAACAGAATGAAATGCATAGATAAAAATCAGGCTTTGATGTTTACTTTTTGCCTTGGAGATTGGTCTCCAGTGAAGTCAGTGCGCTATTTAGCCGATCTGCACTTTCCTTCAATCGTTGCTCTAGTTGCCTTGACATATGTATCATCTCCTCTCTCATTTCCTGTTGTATTATCGTCCTCAACTCTGACTTGGGCGATGGATCTAATAGAGAAAAGAGACACTTTTACAAACAGGAAATTTCACAAGTTGCAACTGAAGTGTCGATATTTAGAACCAGGCGTGTTACAACACAATTTCTCTAGTCTATACAGGTGCCTTGCATGAGCAACCATGTAATACCTGTATTAGCCATCTCTGGACCTGTGTTCATTGCTTCAATGGGCTGCTCCCCTTCTGCCGCCTCTGGTTCGTTTTCCTTCTTGCCGTTCCCATCTGGTGCACGCAGATAAAACATTAATTCATACTGTTCCTCTGATCACATGGGTATGGTGGATATTTCAGAGCTTGCGCAATAACACCGACCTGATGATACTGCGTCAGTCTCAGTGACAGGGTCTTCGTCTGGCATGCCAGAGTAGGAAAAAGACAGATCCAATCTAACCTAAGAGCAAAACACTAACTTCAAGTCACAGTTTAGCCCCATAAAAACAATGTGTGTGTTTATTTAGAAAAATATATGGCTCCCAGATATCTAATGTGTGGAGATTACCTGAGGGGTGAATATGTACTTGTACAGATTGTAATGTCTAAAATAGTTGTTAAGGAGATACTTCAAGATCTGGGTCACGTCCTCAGAGCTGAACAGGCTGATACTGAAGGGAGGCCTCTGTGGCAGGTAGAAAACAATAGAATAATGTTGAAATGTAAGAGCTTGTCCATGAAAATGTCCAAAACACAAGACTGAATTACAATTCATACATTGGTGAGATTGTGAAGTAAATAGAACATGTGGGAATAAACAGTATTGCCTCTTCGGATACACAAACTCACCCTGACAGAGTGACAGAGCAGAAGTTCACTGCAGTATGCATAGCAACGGCTCATATTGTTGAGTGGAGTTTCTGAACAAAGAAACGCAAAGTTATTAACATTGCAGAGTCAATGCTGCTGACATAAAACTGTCTTCCTCTTACTAAAAGAGCACAAGACCAAACTATGAGCAGTAGCCCATTACCAGTGTTAGCCTGATGCATGCTCTTGACGATGGAGAGGAGGACAGATGTCTGCTCCCTGTTGAAGTTGCTCTCTCTACAGAACAGCACTGTGTGGACATAAAGCTCCAGCAGGACTCCCCTCCTCGGCTCAGGAATGTTTACTCCCAGCACACGGCATAGAGTTCTGAGTAAAAAGTAACCAGTTAACCACAATGTCAGGGATTTTGTGTGTGTGTGGCCACAAACAAGGATAGAGACCTCTCTAGCTCTGGTATGGCCTTGGTGTTTTCAATTTCCTCCATGTCACTGTAGCTTACATCTGCCCTGTGAACACACACAAATAGAGGATTTCAATCGAATTGTAAGCCTATAACGTTAGTTTGCAGAAAAATATTGAATACGGCTGTACGTGCCCCTCTACCATAGCAATACTTTTGGGTTCAGGGGGTCAGGTTCCTATAAAAGAAAGTACTCAATTAATTAAGATGTATCTACAATATAGCAATAGAAGAAAAAATGCCCCCAATTGAGTAGCAATGAATTCGGGGCATACAGCTACATTAACAGTTAGCTAGCTTGCTACTGTACCTAGAAAGCTAAATGGCCAAGCTCTCAGTTGACAGCTAGCTAGCTAGCAAAGCTAACATTAGTTGGTCAGACCCTCTCTTACCTTTATTTTCCCAGCCAAAATCATTTCTCTGGTTAAATATACATTAATAGATTTTAAACTAATTTGCATCAGCAAAAAAATGCTAGATGACACTTTTTTTGTTTACTCTAACGTGTCCTAGCAACACCGTTTTTTTTTTTTCCGGTGGCGCACCAACAGTAAAGATTTCCCAATGCATTGCGCGCACAGTATAATAAACTCAAGCCCCCTCATAATACATTCAAGCACAAAAGGTTGAAATAAATACTTTTCGCTGCTTCTGTGCTGTAGCAATATAATTCGTTTGAAGTCTCATAGAAATAGAAGACCAATAGCCTATAAGGGATGTCTTTGCTTCATTATAGCAAATTAATAATAGGCTACAATCAATTAATATGCCTACTTTTCGTATAGATGTATGTGAAATAAGTTATATATCAAATGCATGACACATTATGCAAGTTCTTTTTAATGCATTTATGTTTCTTCTTACACATTAAACATGACTCTTTCAATGACTCAATGTTATTTGTCACTGGTCAGCTCTGTCACCACTCACCAGTCCATACTGCATGTGCTATGCCATGGAGTTTAAGAACATTATCCCTCTTAATCCACTTTACCTTCTGTTGCATGCAGGTGCATATGCTTATGTCAGACGGGGAGAGAGAGAGAGAGAGAGAGAGAGAGAGATAGAATGAAACACGTTTCATGTTTTTACGTTGAGAATCTGTCTGTGCGCATTAGTTGTGTTATTTGTCTGCAGGCTGACCATTTGTCCAGGTAAATCTATTTAGATAGTGTGGTATCTTCTCCTCAGCAGACGGTCATTAGCGGTCCTATTGGAGTGTTATTTACAGTACAATTACTTTAGCCATGGAGGACCCAGAATTGCGTCAACTAAAGCTGGACAATCAGGTAAGGAAATCAAAATGATACTATAATTCAGATGACTTCCTCTAAACTGACATTCGTGACAATATTGTGTGATAAAGGCAAATGTCACCAAATATGTGGTCTACAGATCCAGTGTATAAGCCAAATAAAAGCAACCAGTCTCGCTAGATACTAGACTATATAAACCTCAATTTATTAACCTATTCGAAAGAAAATCATGTGTGGTTTAAATTGTGAATATTGAAACAATGTAACATTTTACATTTAGTGGTATAGATGAAACATGACAATCTTACAATAAGAATGAACTCTTAACCTATATGAAAGGGTAACTAATCAAAGAAATAGGTCAACTTCTTTTGAAAGTGATGCAAGTGGTTATTGTGTTTTTGAACCCGATGGAGAGGCAGAACATTGATGCAATCTCGGAATTAAGATTAAGCCCAAAATCTCCCTCAGCGTTCACTTTTGATGAAGAAGCAGCAGAGAAGGAGGGCCGATACCCAAATGGTCACAGCCAATAGGGACGCTCGACCCAAGAAAAGCAAGCAGAAGACTGGAGCAGATGACACAGACCTGTTGATTACTCAATCCCAGAGCAACAACTCCTTAAATGGTTGGTGATATGAACATTCAATGTATAGTACTCTCACAATACAGTATACTGAACCACAGAACAGTCATACAACTGGGTGGCCTGCATTATCAGCCTTACAAATACATATCCCCATATTGACACCATTCTTATCAAGAATAAAATATTGTTGAATAGTTACGACCTCTGTCCAGATGTAGGCGAGAACTATTAGTTGTACATAATTTACCAATAACCATCTAGTACTGTATGCCTGACTTGTAATGGCCATGTTATACTCTTCAGCTGAAGAAGCCCATGATAACCCACTGGAGGAAATTACTCTGGGAGAGCTCAGCCTAAAAACCACTGATGCTACAGATGAGATGCCCCCCGAGAAACCCATCATCACCAAAACTATAGATGTGGAAATTGACAGCCAGCCAAAGCCTAAACTTAGTACAGAAAATGAAGGCCCAGCAGAAGTGAAAAAGAAAGAGAAGGAGAAGAAAGAGAAAGGTGTGAAAAAGGAGAAGGCGCAAGCAAAACGTGAGATCATTTTATCCTATGAGATATGATACACACACACAAACACACACACACACACACACACACACACACAGCAAAAACAGCAGCAAACACACAGCAAAAATACACAACACACACACATGACGCACACAGGATATTGTGTGTGTGGGTTGTGTATTTTTGCTGTGTGTTTGCTGTGTGTGTGTGCGTATCTGTGATTGTTTGTCAGAGGAGGCTTCCTCAAGGAGGAATAGAAAGATGGTCCTCAAAATGTAGTAAAAAATACTATTCTGTCTTATGTTTTAGAGTTAGAACAGAATGAGGATAAGGGAGAGGAGAAAGAGAAGGAGAAAGAGAAGGAGAAGCGAGAGAAAAAAACAAAGAAGGACAAATTGAAAGGACACACCCCAAGTAAAGAGAAAAAAAACAAGACTGATGAACAAGAGGGTAAGAGATACAAATGTCATACACAATGCTGAATGTGTGATGATAACCTCTGCCACCGTATATGAGATGTGCACAGACATGGTTACAAATGCTTGCTCAGAAGGCTTGGTTTTGAAGGCTTTGTCATTGGTTTGTGTTTTATAGAAGAATGTGAGTTACAGCTAAAGGCATCTGTAGGCCTTGCCCCTTGAGACGTAACTTTGGCTCCAATGCCACTGTTGTGCTATGAAAGGGCAAACAGTAAATGGCTCACGATAGCCTGACTGCCCTGTTCAGTGGGCATCGGGTACGGAACCGAGCCAGATAGACCCAGGTATCCTCCCTCAGGAGGGCAAGGTGTATGTCTATAACCCATTGATCAAGCACGTTTGTTGTCGTCCTATCAAACTGATGTACTCTAGAACTATCAGCAATGCACTTGGACTAACCTTAAAAAGTACCCGAAGTTATGTACTGTATAACTCATTCTCTTCATGTTCTGTGAAGACATGACATAAGGCTGCTTTAATCTGTTTCCTGTGACTAACTAGTAGATATGATTTCCAGAAAAACAAAACATATTCAGAACAAAGTTGATGTGACTGCAAAGTTATTTGGATGCTGTAGCTACATACTTTACACAATATGCAGAGCAACACAAAATATTTTATAACACATTTCATGACTACCTTTCAGCATTACCATATTTTTATATTTCTCTCAATTACCAGCAAACACTATCACTAAGTCTCCAGCTATTCAGATAGATTCCGTAGTAGAGTTTGAGACGCCAGAATGGGACAGTGATGGTGAGAGAAAGGATTGGTCAAAAAGCCCCATCCCAGGAACACCCAAGAAAAAACAACACCTCAACACATGTGAGTCATACGTTTGCAAGGTGTACTGAACAAAAATATAAACGCAACATGTAAAGGTTTGGTCCCGTATTTTATGAGCTGAAATAAAATATCCCAGAAATGTTCCATATGCACAAAAAGCTTATTTCTCTCAAATTTGGTTTACATCCATGTTAGTGAGCATTTCTCCTTTGCCAAGATAATCCATCCACATGACAGGTGTGGCATATCAAGAAGCTGATTAAACAGCATGATCATTACACAGCTGCACCTTGTGTTGCGGACAATAAAAGACCACTCTAAAATGTGCAGTTTTTCAGAATTGAATGTTAATTTCTCTACCATAAGCCGCCTCCAACATCATTTTAGAGAATTTGGCAGTACGTCCAACCGGCCTCACAACCGCAGACTACATGTAACCAGTCCAGACCAGGACCTCCACATCCAGCTTCTTCACTTGCCGGATCGGCTGAGACTAGCCACCCGGACAGCTGATGAAACTGTGGGTTTGCACAACCTAATAATTACTGCACAAACTGTCAGCAACTGTCTCAGGGAAGCTCATCTGCGTTCTCGTCGTCCTCACCAGGGTCTTGACCTGACTGCAGTTCGGGGTCGTAACCTACTTCAGTGGGCAAATGCTCACTTTCGATGGCCACTGGCATGCTGGAGAAGTGTGCTCTTCATGGATAAATCCTGGTTTCAACTGTACCGGGCAGATGGCAGTCAGTGTGCAAGGCATTGTGTGGGGGCGAGCAGTTTGCTGATGTCAACTTTGTGAACAGAGTGCCCCATGGTGGAGGTGGGGTTATGGTATGAGCAGCAGTAAGCTACATACAACGAACACAATTGCATTTTATTGATGGCAGTTTGAATGCACAGAGATATCGTGACGAGATTCTGAGGCCCATTGTCGTGCCATTCATCCGCCGCCATCACCTCATGTTTCAGCATGATAATGCAAGGCCCCATGTCTCAAGAATCTGTACACGATTCCTGTAAGCTGAATATTTCCCAGTTCTTCCATAGCCTGCATACTCACTAGACATGTTACCCACTGAGCATGTTTGGGATGCTCTGGGTTGAAGTGTACGACAGTGTGTTCCAGTTCCCGCCAATATCCAGCATTTTCACACAGCCATTGAAGAGGAGTGGGACAACATTCCACAGGCCACAATCAACAGCCTGATCAACTCTATGCAAAGGAGATATGTCGCACTGCATGAGGCAAATGTTGTGTTGATATTTTTGTTCAGTGTACAATTACCGGTATAAACTAAACTAACCTTCCGGTATACTGCAAAGAGTTTCCCTTTTGTGTACATGAAATAACTTTGAATATGTTGTATCCACTGCTACAGCAAGGTGCCAAATAAGTGACAATGAGAGGGAGGAAGATGAAATTCTTGAAAGAGAGAAAAAAGAGAAAACTCCAAAAAAGACTAAAAAAGCTGAGAAAGCCAATCGCGCACTGCTTAACTCCAACTACAGGCAGCAGGACACCTCAGACAGCCACGACAACATTGGAAGAGTAAGAGTGTGATAAAAACGTCACTCTAAAAGAACAGTGTTTGTCCATTTTAGAGATGAACCATTTTCCCTTTAACCTAGATATGGTAGCCATTACCTTATAAATATCTCTTTCATTCAGACAATTTATGTCAAAAAAAAATCATTGATCAACATCTTTCCTCCCATCTCTTCCTCTTTCTTCTCTCTCCTTCCCTCTCCCTACCCTTCCCATTTCCTTCCTGTCTCTGTCTCTCAGGTGACAACTCCTGTGTCAGTTGAAGATCTTGAAAAGTTTGCCCTGCATCCGGCCCCTAGAGATACGACAATCCAGTGCAGAATCACTCGGGACAGGCGGGGCGTGGAGAAAGGAATGTACCCCACTTATTATCTCCATATGGAGAAGGAGGATGGGAAGAGGGTAAGGGTGCTAAAGAAAATGTTCAATGGAATATATGGCTGGCCAATGTGAATGCTCTTGCTGCAAGTCTTTCCTTGTGCTGTATATGATTGGCCAGCCTTTATGTCAGTTTGATCATCAGAATAATTGCACTCATGTAACTGTTGTTTTCTCATTGTCCATTCTTGATTTCTCCCTCCATCCTCCCTTAATACCCCTCTTTCTCTCTACCTCTCTCAGGTGTTTTTAATGGCAGGCAGGAAGAGGAAGAAGTGCAAAACCTCCAATTATCTCATTTCCATTGATCCAACAGAACTTTCCAGAGACACAGACAGTTATATAGGCAAACTAAGGTAACTAACCCCCAACCGATCTATGTTCAACCATACTTTTTTTTTTAAGTTTAAAAAACATTTGTGACCAACTTTTAATTTAGTTTAGTATTTTTTTCCATTCTGTCTGTCTGTCTGTTTATTTATTGTGCCCATCTGTCCCGTTCTTCTGTTTAACTTCACAGTACTATGTAAATCGTATGATCAATCTCTTTCAGATCAAATGTGCTAGGCACCAAATTCACAGTGTTTGACGGCGGGGATAACCCAGATAAGAAGCCTTTCGTCAAAGAGTGTGAGTCAGTTCGGCAAGAGCTTGCCGCAATCTGTTATGTGAGTCAAACCTAATTTTACATCTTTACAATGACTTCCTTAAGAGGCTTTTGCCTCCTGATAAAAAAATTAATCCGACCAATAACTATGACCTTCTCTTCTGTATTTTTGTCTTTCAGGAGAAGAATGTTCTAGGTTTCAAAGGCCCCAGGAAAATGACGGTGGTTATTCCTGGCATGATGGAGAATGATGAGAGAGTGTGCATTCGTCCAAAAAGTGTATGTTTATCGACACCTAAGACTCCTGAGATTGAGACCTAATGTTAAATTCATCAGGCCACTAAACCAATACATATGATGCAGAATAGAATAAGAGAATAGAATGAGTACCTATATAAATAAAGATATGGTACGGCCAGTCTGTTTACCACTCTCTTCTTCATCTACTGTTATCTCTCAGGATATAGAGTCTCTGCTCTCCCGCTATGAGAATGGTAACACTGACAACCTAGTGTGCCTCATGAACAAGTCCCCCAGCTGGAATGAACAGACACAGTCCTACGTTCTCAATTTCCACGGCCGAGTCACACAGGCCTCCGTCAAAAACTTCCAAATCGTTCACCCTGACAACGGTAAGATAGAGCCATTGTTTGCTGAGAAATAGAGGTGCTTTAGGCCGCCTGATTGGCTATAAACTGTCTTAGAATACCCTTTCTATATTTCTGCATGTAGTGTCTTAAAAATGCCTTAATTCGCTTAATTCCCCCGCCTCCAATGCCAACTAACCCTTTTATAATGTACTGCTATCCAACTCCCCACCACCCTGCTGACTATGGGACAATTACACTCCCTTCCAGAGGACTACATTGTGATGCAGTTTGGTCGGGTGGCAGAGGACGTATTCTCCATGGACTATAGCTTCCCTATGTGTCCCCTGCAGGCCTTTGCCATCACGCTCTCCTCCTTCGATGGCAAACTGGCTTGTGAGTGATACCAAGTGTGGACAACTCAATCAAGCAGAAGCAGAGCCTTAATGGCTTACCCTTACAATTATATCACAGTATTAATTGTCAATGTGCATTCCAGGTAGTATCGGATAAGTGTTTGATATTTTTCAACACCTGAGATTACAGAAAGTATTTTTTAGATTTTACGAAAAATACGTAACAACTAATCAACGTCATTGAGTATAGGTTATGATTCAGTCTCAATAAGGAACACATATGACTAAATGTTATCTGAAAAACAGCAACTAGGTCCTCTGAATTATATATTGTGCTTAGATGTCTGGTAGATGTAACCACTAGAATGACATTGTTGCACAGCATACCTGTTTTGTGCAGGCTGTTTGATCATATTTGAACTGAAACATTTTTATAAGAAATATGTATAATAAATATGTCCAATTCATTTATTTAATATTGATTGCAGTCTTAAGGCTCCGCTCCACATTATCAAAGTGTAACATATTCATGTTTTCCATTTTTTTCTACATTCCACATAATCTCATATGTGCAACATACACTGAGTATACCAAATATTAGGAACACCACCCCTGTTGCCCTCAGAACGGCCTCAATTCGTCAGGGCATGGGCTCTACAAGGTGTCGAAAGCATTCAACGGGGATACTGACCCATGTTGACTCCAATGCTTCCCACAGTTGTGTCAAGTTGGCTGAATGTCCTTTGGGCGGTGGACCATTCTTGATACACACAGGAATCATCTGCACTGATTGAAGTGGATTTAACAAGTGACATTAATAAGGAATCATAGCTTTCACCTGGATTCAAATGGTTAGTCTATGTCATGAGAAGAGCAGGTGTCCTTAATGTTTTGTATACTCAGTGTAACAAGACAGCTGCAGGGCTCTAGACTGCAACCATTTAGTCGCATTTTGAGATCTTCCCAGCGAATGTTTCCATAACATTCCCTAAAGGTTCTCCTTTGGTTCTTAGAAAAATAACCTTCTCAAAAATGTTCCCAGAAGCAACATTTGTTATCTGGGCTTTGACTTGGCTTTGCGAGTTACATTTGAATTGGTTGCATCGGTGCGAGCTGCCATTTTTAGCTGGTCACTTCACTTCTCTCAAAATGTGCTATTTGGGGGGCGGCAAAAACCACGATTTGGTCAGATCTAAAGTGCACCATTTTTCTGATCCCTGAATGAAATAGTCAGGTCTGCCCTGTGCTTGTTTCTCCCTTGCTGCTCCCAAGTAGGTTAGTTGGAGAGCAAAATGCATTCTGATTGTAACATTTCAAAATTCAATTGTGGGAAAATAAAAGTTTAGAAGCTGTTGTGGCTGTTGGAGAGAGGAGGGTCTAAGGTTTCTGAAAGGTATTACATTTATTTCTCAAGTCTCAATATTAGCTGTTTAAGCACAGTTTTTAACCAAACTATCTGGCAGGCTATATCTTTTAGATATACGTAGTGGAGTGCGGGAAGCACACATCTGCCATTTGCGGTGATTGCATAGGCCTATATATTATTTATTTATTTAACCTTTATTTAACCAGGTAGGCAAGTTGAGAACAAGTTCTCATTTACAATTGCGACCTGGCCAAGATAAAGAAAAGCAGTTCGACACATACAACGACACAGAGTTACACATGGAGTAAAACAAACATACAGTCAATAATACAGTATAAACAAGTCTATATACGATGTGAGAAAATGAGGTGAGATAAGGGAGGTAAAGGCAAAAAAAAGGCCATGGTGGCAAAGTAAATACAATATAGCAAGTAAAACACTGGAATGATAGATTTGCAATGGAAGAATGTGCAAAGTAGAAATAAAAATAATGGGGTGCAAAGGAGCAAAATAAATAGATAAATTAAATACAGTAGGGAAAGAGGTAGTTGTTTGGGCTGCAAAGTTTTTAGGAAATTACAATTACTGTTAGATTAATCAATTACACAACTAACTACCGGCATATTATATTTAGCTATCTAACTAATGCATTTTGAGTTTACAAATGAATTAGCCTATGTGATATTTGTACACACAATAGATGCAAGCAAATTTATATCTATTTAACAGAAGAAATCTGCAGTTCTGGATCCCTATTTTGAGAGTAAAATATAGCAACAATAGACTAAATGTCAACCCATTCATGACAATCACTGGTTTAGGGTGCATGTCAAAATATATTGATCATGCATTCCTGCTTGGACATGTTCCATTTTCCGTTGACATTGTAGTCATTTAGCAGACGTTCTTATCCAGAGCGACTTACAGATTGTGCATTCATTTACATTTACATTTACATTTAAGTCATTTAGCAGACGCTCTTATCCAGAGCGACTTACAAATTCATCTTAAGACAGCATTCATCTTAAGACAGCTTTTTCTGAATCATATCATCTCAGTAGCATTGTGAACGTCTTTTTAAAATGGCTGGTCATTTTTTCCTATTGCGTGATGCTGCAACAAGTTTGGTACGACCAAATTATGGGCTGGTGCCACCAACCTAAAATGTAAGTAGCACCGGTGCCACCAGGAAATTAGTCTGGATTCCTGAAGCTGCAAAGAGACTCTATTTAAGATAATGATGTGGAATTTGCCATAAATTGTTATTGATAGAATGTTTACTGATGTATAAAACTGTCATGTTGATTAATCATTTTTATACTACGGCATTGTTGAATACTTGTTTCTGATTGGCTTGAAGGACAATTTAGAGCGTGCATTATTTTCCTGTAATGCATGGTATATCAGCATGGTAGCGTTCAATGGCTATAGTTCATCCTTACATGTTCTATGTTTGAGCTGCTTTTGAAGGCAAAAGTCGAATTGAAAACATTATTGGCATTGATGAATTCGATTTTCAGCCACGTCTATTTCTATGGGCACAAGCACTGTTCGTGACACAAACTATTCACACCCCTATTGTTGGTGGAGAGAACATTTTGCAAGTTTGAAGTCTATTTCCTGAAATTATAAAAATGTTCTCATGGGATGCAGAGAACATTTAGCAGTTTTAAAGCTACTTTTCATGCAATTCTATACATTTTGCCATGTCTAATGTGCATTCATGTGATATTTGACTGACTCAAACATTACAACAGAATGTATGGTCTAAAAAAACCTAGCTGACATGGGCTAGTTGATCTGGACATTTCTGACACATTATAGCTCTCTAAGGTATGCAATGACTGGTTTGACAAGAGGAAAACTGTTGATGCATTACCCAATTTCAAAATGACTCCTTGTGCATTCGACTATTATAACTTTCAAGAGAAAATTTAAAGCCAGACTGAGTTCCGTTAAAAAAAGGCAGGGCGCGCCCCACAGTTTGAGAACCAATGATCTAAACAAGCAAGTCTGTTTGTTTGGTTACCAAGGCAACTACTGTAGCTTTCTAGTAAACTTGCTAGCTACATCAGTGGATGTTGAATGTATTTCTACCTGTAAATGAACACATTTCTAGGGACAAATGTGTTAAATGTGTTAAATTATAGCCATGGCATAAAACATCTTGTAAACCCATTACTCTGTGTTGATGTTGTTTTTGTACAGGAAGTTAGTATCTTCTCTCCCCACTATCTCCTTTTGGTCTCTTTATCGCAGTCAAGGACGGAAATACTTTTAGTCAAAGAACTTAATGAATATACCAATCTTCACTGCTGATCTGGAAACACTACATCCAGCAGATTCAGATGTAGATAAAAACCAATGACTCATGATTTCTCCTCTTGCACAACAGTTACAAAAGTAATTCCGATACCATAACAGTCAAGCTTTCAGCACTTACTGTATTGCTGAACACAGAGAGCAATTGAGTTTCACAGATATAAGAATAGGCCACAGTTAAGCCCTGTGGTAAATTAATTTGACCACAAAACATGTTTTCTGATGTAGCCTATCTATTCTGTGTCTGAGTGAAACCTTATACCAAAACTAACTTTAGACGTTGTCTGCGGAGTTAAAAGATGCCTTTCCTCTCAATAAAGCAACACACTTCCTGTGTTAATGATGTTTAGTTTGAACTGACAATAATATTGGCAATGATGACTGAAGACATTTATAAGCATCTTCCTGTGAGATAAAAGAATAACCTCTACTGTTCCTCTGCCACAAACTTGTCACTTGATTAGTGAAAGTTGCTCACAAACTTAGGTTACCATGATTTAGGCCCAAGTTATACTAGTTATCCCAGTTTGCTTGCTGTATGGTGAGGATATTAGTTTATTTTTCTTGCCTCCCTGTAAAAAAAATATTTAAAAAAAGGTGTATTACCTATTATTGTCAATTACTAATCTCTCACACTTTAGGACAGGAGTATTTCCTGGTGAGGTCACATGGTCAGGAAAAACTCTTATCCCTAAAAATAAGTAGTCAATTCACAAGTTTAGATCAGAGCCATATAGAGAGGGAGTTCGGTCAGGTTTTAGAATGGCTGCCATGTAAACGTCTTTATTCTCCAAATGTCGGTGACGTAACGATACGAGAGCGTGTCTGATAATTCCATATGAAATGACCTGCTGTGAACAAGCAAAACCGAGCAGCGAATTTAGCAGACGTTGTTAGTGATTAGCATTCAGGATAATGTGTATCTAAGTCTGTACTGTGTTGTGGTGTCAACAAATCTATCTTTACTGGACATCTTCATAGGTTTTGAAAACTATCAGAAATAAGCAGCACAAAGCAGAAGCATCAATTATCACTTAGCAATGTCTATGTAGGTGAAAGTGGCTCGCTCGCAACTATCAGACTGAAACCGCATTGGCCCAACTCTCTATATATACACAATATGACTCTTTAGATAGCTCAGTGATGCAACAGGTGAACTAACACAACACTGTCATTATGTGTTCACTATGTGTGCCAATGTGTATATACAAACTCAAATATGACCAACTTTGACACATGACCAGGAGCTCTGTATCTGCACTTATCTTCTATATACACTGAATTAAATAGATTATGCAACATGCAACTATTTCAAAGATTTTACTGAGTTCATATAAGGAAATACATTCATTAGGCCCTAATCTATTGATTTAACATGACTGGGAATACAGATATGCATCTGTTGGTCACCAATACTGTTAAAAAAGAAAGTAGGGGCATGAATCAGAAAACCAGTCAGTATCTGGTATGACTAGCATTTTGCTCATGCAGCACGACACATCTCCTTTGCATAGAGTTGATTGTGGCCTGTGGAAACATTCCTTTATCAAAATAATTCCAGTGTTTAATTCAAATTCAGAAAATAAAACTTTTAAAATTCCATATGTGTGTGTACCCCCTTTTAAGATATCGTCTCTCTAGGAAAAATGGAAATCTCCTCAAACCCCTAGGTTAAAAACAAACAAAATATTTCCAGACCTTTTCAATTTAGTAGAAATATGCCTCTATCTCACTCACTCCCTTCAAGATTACAGCCCCCAGAAAACATTTCCAAAGAGAGACAATGAATCACTCCTTTTCACAGAAAAAAACACTTGGTCAGCATTCATTATACTACCCCGATTCAGAAACCCAAACGTTGACTACAAACAAAACCTAATAATAATGATAATTCCATTGTACTCTCTCCAATCATTAGTTTTACATTTCCTCAATGGTTATATGTACTTAATTGAACATGCGCTACCCTTGGACACAATATTGTACTTTAAATCTATGAAATTCCCCTACTACTAGTTTGGCCCAAGCTTGCTTTGCAACATTCAGTCTGTCTGCAAACAGTCTCTCAAAATGCTGATAGGAATACCCTGCCATTAGACACACACGACTGAGATTAATGTGCACTGTCCCTTTAAAATAAAATGAACTCAACCTGCAATCCACTTTGCTGACCTGACATTGTTCCATGTAATGGAAACAGATTATAATGTTAGAATTCATCAACTTTCTGTTCCAATTCACTGGTGTTGCCTAAACAATCAAGCCAATAATCAATAACCAGAAACTATCACAAAACTTTTATCCGACACCAGTCAATCCATAAGAATAAAAACACATTTCGATGGGCACAACTCTATCACAATTATATCTCCGCTAATTATTTAGAATTCACAGGTTATTCCAGCAGACCATTTATGTCACGACTTCCACCGAAGTTGTTCCCTCTCCTTGTTCGGGCGGCGTTCGGCGGTCGACGTCACCGGCTTTCTAGCTGCCACCGATCCATGTTTCATTTTTCCGTTTGTTTTGTCTGTTTACACACCTGGTTCCCATCTCATAATTATGTTCCTTATTTAACCCTCTGGTTTCCCTTTCTGTTTGTGCGTGATTTTCTTTCGTGTGTTGGAGTTCTATCCTGTTTTGTCCTTGTTTGATAACGGGATTTTTGGATTGAGTAAATACAGTGTTTTTTTACTCTTACCTGTGTCCTGCGCCTGACTCCTTCGCTATCTTCTAAATAGACTCTGACAATTTAGGCAAGACAACGTATTACATCGAAATCGTCTCGTTATTATTTAGAATGAATTAGTCTTTCAATTTAACCTAAACAAGCTATTAAAATGTTCAGTTCATATCATAAACAAACACCATGTCCATAGTTCAACTATTATCCGAAACACAGATTTTAGTCAATTGGTGCTTAGGCTGAGATATGAACCTGAGTCTCACGCATGGTAGGCAATAAATCTACCGTTGGACCACCAGCACTTTTTGAAATTATAGAGATTCCACGCAAATAACTATTTTTATAATTGTCTATAGTCGTAAAATCAGGCATTACTACCGAGACAATTCCCAGAAAATAGCCCTAATTTAAAGGTCCAAGCATTTCCCCAGCGAGGATTCTCCTTCCTCTCTCTCTCTCGTTGTCTCTGCCTCTCTCTTTCTCTCTGTATGTCCCCTTATCTTCTCTTTTCCTTTCCTCTCTTGACTCTTGTCATTCTATCTCCTACTCAGAATTTAGGTATAATTACTATTATGACTTTTGATAAGTTATTAGGTCTCACACGCACATCATTTTTTCCCTGCTGATATCCTTCTTGTAACTTTCTCTCACCGATTCTCTACACTTGCCTTTTTGCTCCTACTACTCCTCTCGCTCTCTCATTCGCCTACGTTCCCTCTTCTGTCTCTCTGTTATGCAGGTGAGTGAGGACCCAAAAGCGACTTAACAGAAACAGAGTTTATTTAAGTCCAAACAGAAAATAACATAATCCTGAATCCTTAATCGAGGAAATGTCCAAACGGGGATAACAGAAATCGACGTGTGGGGCTGGAGACTGCAGGTCCCTTCGGGTAGGCGCGGGTCGTAGCTGACAGAGACACCTGCTCACACGCAGCATCTGATGATAGGCAAAACACAACAGGACGGAACAAGTACACAGCGAACAGCAAACAAGAATCCGACAAGGACAGAAGCAGAAACAGAGAGAGAAATAGGGACTTAATCAGAGGGCAAAATAGGGGACAGGTGTGAAAGAGTAAACGAGGTAGTTAGGAGAATGAGGAACAGCTGGGAGCAGGAACGGAACGATAGAGAGAGAGAGGGATAGAGAGAGGGAAAGAACCTAATAAGACCAGCAGGGGGAAACGAATAGAAGAGAAAGCACAGGGACAAGACATGACAATATATGACAATACATGACACTCTCCCTTGGTGGGGCCTTACAATCCTCTGCCATGTGGCCTGTTTTATTGCAGTTGTAGCACTTTCTGTCCTCGGGTTCTATCCACTTTCTACTCTCCCTGTTTCCCCCTTTCTTTTTAAAACCCTTCCTGCTCTTTCCTGCAATTTCCCCAAGAGTGGCAATCAAATGTTCTGCTCCTGTCTGTTCTTTCTTAGTTTTCTTTTCCTTGCCATTATGCTCATGGTGTATAGCATACCTCTTTACTTCGGCTAATGTGTCTGTTCCCCACCCTATCAGAGTCTCTTTTATGATTTGGCAAATGTCAGGCTTCATACCACTCAATAAGGCTATTTTTAACTGTTGATGGTAAGGTCCGTCCTCTCCCTGTCTAGGATCTACCAGTCCACTATTAGCATTCAACACGTCTCTCAGTCTCTATAAATACTGGCAAACAGTTTCCCCATCCCCTTGTTTACACTCATGTATCTTTCTGCATGTCTATGGTAATAGTCGCTAAGATTATTACAGAGCTGTGTCAATTTGTCTGCATAATCCCCATCTCCTGCCCATGGTAAAACCGGTTCTCCTCCTTGCCCTGGAACCCAGGCTCCCCTCACTGCTGCCCAGTCTTTCCTCACTATCTGTCGGACAGCCATTTCCAATTGTCCTGCATTTAGTTTAAAACTCTCGGGCAGTCCCTCCATATCTCTCCTAAACCCTTCTATTATTACCTTATACTCTTTTCCGGGCCTCTGACAGCCACACCCTGGCTGTATCCAAACCTTCTGATTGTTTCTGGATGTTATTACCACAGGTTTCATGCATCTGTTCTATTATAACCTCCAGCTTGTCCACATCTAGACGCCCCATAAACCCGTATTTCTGTCTCCATTTCGGACCATAATACCCATTCCTCTTATCCTCAGACTGCATATACCTCCCCTCCCTGGTTAATTCTATACTATAAATATACATATATTGTACAGATATATTGTTTTACCCTAATTCTGACTAAAACTACACACATCATTAATTATAATTTTACTGACTATAATCAATTTCGTACAATTATATGGTTTCAGGGTGGAATATTCTAAATTAGTAATTTAAACATATAAATTCCATTATCAGGTGTTTAGTCCCAGGGTCCTTAGCTTATTGATGAACTTTGAGGGCCCTATGGTGTTGAACGCTGAGCTGTAGTCAATGAATAGCATTCTCACATAGGTGTTCCTTTTGTCCAGGTGCGAAAGGGCAGTGTGGAGTGCAATAGAGATGGCATCATCTGTGGATCTGTTGAGGCGGCATGCAAATGATTCTGGGATAATGGTGTTGATGTGAGCCGTGACCAGCCTTTCAAAGCACTTCATGGCTACAGACGTGAGTGCTACGGGTTGGTAGTCGTTTAGGCAGGTTACTTTAGTGTTCTTTGGCACAGGCACTATGGTGGTCTGCTTAAAACGTGTTGGTATTACAGACTCAGACAGGGAGAGGTTGTAAATGTCAGTGAAGACACTTGCCTTTTGGTCAGCGCATGCTCGCAGTACACATCCTGGTAATCCGTCTGGCCCTGTGGCCTTGTGAATGTTGACCTGTTTAAAGGTCTTACTCACATCGGCTGCGGAGAGCGTGATCACACAGTCTTCCAGAACAGCTGGTGCTCTCATGCATGTTTCAGTGCTATTTGCCTCGAAGTGAGCATAGAAGTTGTTTAGCTCGTCAGGTAGGCTCGTGTCACTGGGCAGCTCTCGTCTGTGCTTCCCTTTGTAGTCTGTAAAGGTTTGCAAGCCCTGTCACATCTGACGAGCGTCAGAGCCGGTGTAGTACAATTCGATCTTAGTCCTGTTTTGATGCTTTGCCTGTTTGATGGTTCATCGGAGGGCATAGCGGTATTTCTTATAAGCTTCAGGGTTATAAGAAAAAAGCTGAAAGCAGCAACTCTAGCCTTTAGCTCAGTGCGGATGTTGCCTGTAATCCATGGCTTCTGGTTGGGGTATGTACGTACGGTCACTGTGGGGGACGACGTCATCGATGCACTTATTGATGAAGCCAATGACTGATGTGGTTTACTCCTCATTGCCATCGGAGGAATCCCGGAACATATTCCAGTCTGTGCTAGCAAAAAGTCCTGTAGCTTAGCTTCTGCTTCATCTGACCACTTTTTTTATTGATCTAGTCATTGGTGCTTCCTGCTTTAAGTTTTGCTTGTAAGCAGGAATCAGGAGGATAGAATTATGGTCAGATTTGCCAAATGGAGGGCGAGGAAGATCTTTTTTTTATATTGTGTTATTGACTGTATGTTTGTTTATTCCATGTGTAAGTCTGTGTTGTTGTTTGTGTCACACTGCTTTGCTTTATCTTGGCCAGGTCGCAATTGTAAATGAGAACTTGTTCTCAACAGGCCTACCTGGTGAAATGAAATGAAATACAATTATTTCAGCTCATGAAACATGGGACCAACATGTAAAGGTTAATATTTTTGTCCAGTGTAGAATCATGCACCACCACAAAAACACATTTACTCACCCTATTTCACTCACACATCCCCACTCTTTACAGAGCACAAACATCTCCTTCTTATTCTATATCTTTCTTTCTACTACAATATGTGCTCGTTCCTCTTATCCAGTGCCATATACATATTAAAATATATAACTACACAATTATGAGTGGTTTTTTTATCCAATATCTTCACAAACAAGCAGCCTTGGCATGGCATGATGGCTGAGATAGTGAAGCAGCAAGAAAAGACTGAAGATACTGTGGTGACAAGAATAGATTAAAGATACAGATCACAGTCATTCGAACAGGAACACTCCCCTCACTGCAATTACTATGGATAGTTACAGAAGTTTTGTTTATGGGTAAGAGACTGAATGTAAGTATATAGTAGTACAGACAGTATGATCAATGTTATTATTGTTTATGTAATTCCCACCAAGAATAGAGGAATATCAGGCTTGCCTACAAAAAAGATCACACAGTTAATTATCATTTTAACCAAACTAAATGTCAAAGGTCAACAGAAAATTTTTTATTTAATAAAATATAGATATTATTTAAACAAAGTGGATGATAAACTCTTAATTAAAGCAGGCAACTGTCAATCATCTGACAACTCAATAGTTCTTTGCTCTACACATTTTACACCGTTTGTTAGTGTTGAATCTATTTAAAGTTGAATGACGGTTACAGAGCACACCACCCACTTAATCAACTCTTCAAGTCCCCCACAAACTGCTCTTATAAAAAATAAAAAACACATCCTCCACCTCATACGACAGCGGCAGGTGATAGCTATCCGAATAAAGTCACAATCTGGATCCTCCTCCCACTTTCAGTTTCAAGGCATCAAGTTGTTTTGTCATAGAGACCTCAGTCAAGCTCCTTTGGTACAAGACCAGGTCAGGTCAAAGTAGAGCAACGTAATGCCATACCTGATCAATGTTAACAACAGACGTGTCCCAGGGAATACAGAAGT
This sequence comes from Oncorhynchus gorbuscha, assembly GCF_021184085.1. Lineage (NCBI taxonomy): Eukaryota > Metazoa > Chordata > Actinopteri > Salmoniformes > Salmonidae > Oncorhynchus > Oncorhynchus gorbuscha. The sequence goes on from NC_060183.1 coordinate 23,671,388, forward strand.
ATGTGGCTGCTCCTCACCATTGTCCTGTCTTACAGTATCGTCTGCCTGAATGGGAATCATACCACAACAGGTAAACCCCTCATTTACAATTAACATTGATCTAACTTGATAAACAGTTCTACTGCTTGTATAACACCACATTAGCAGAAGCTTACAAGACATACCCTTTTGAAAAACCTGGCACACACCTGGTCCACGTTCAGTTGCTAAACGTTGTCGAATGTTGCAGACAGAAATGCCATGAATAGAGCAGACATGATTCCTTTGTTCTACATGTCAGAGATGCATGTTTGTTCTACGTAACCTATTTCTATCTGAACATTCCAAAATGTGTCCTGCTGAACTCGCCTCTTTTTTGTAAGCTTTGTGTTCATTAACACACTTATCACCATCACATGTGTCAGGTTTAGTTCCACTGATCAAGAACAAGAGTAAATCCTTTAAAAAATATATATATATAACAACAAATGGCATGGGTTTACAGTTAAACAATTTGGAGAATAAATGATCAACTTTAAATATGAAAAACAAATATTACCATAATTTGCTCGATTATCAAATAAATGTAATATTGACTGTTGACTATTGTAAGTTGAGGGTGTCTGTGTGTAGTCTGTAATGGTTTGCAAGCCATTACAGATTCTGTGTGAAATAAATGCGATGTAACACACATGTAATTCATTCTTTGCTAAATACATTTTGTATTTCTTGGTAAGGAAGCGTATTAATTTGGTCACACCTCTGTTTAATCCTACAGTGCATCAAAACATGTCATTTACATATTTTACATATTGTGTTGAATTTGTATGTGAAATGTGTATTTCTCTGTGGTGTGCGAGATAAGGATATTGTGGTTAGTGTGGCAGGGTTTTCCAAACTCAGTCCTGAGGCAGTCCCCCCTCAGTCCCCCCTTGGTGCACGTTTTTGTTTTTTTGCCCTAGCATTACAAATCTTATTCAAATAACCAACTCATCATTAAGCTTTCAAAACTAAACGTGCACCCAGGGTGGGCCCCATGACCTAGTTTGGGAAACCTTGGTGTAAAGCACCATTGTGTGATTTCAGTGCTTATACAGTTGTATTTCTTGTGGACTCTTCCAGGTCATGAATATAGCCTTGACTGTGTAAGTGATTACCTGTTCACCATTAACTGTTCCCTGAGCATCCTGCCAGAGGTTGCTCATACAGACCAGTCCTCTTACTGGCTGCGTATTGAGGACCTCTCTTTCGGGACGGTATTTGATGGGTGAGACCCCCACTATTTAATATTGCTAAAATTTGAGTACATTCATTTAAATGTATTAGTATAGTTGTTCTCAACCTTTTTTGGTTAATGTACCCCTAGTCTACCCCCGGTACCACATTTGCTCTGCCTGGAGTACCGACTAAGTAACCCCTCTTGTGCATTTTAGCAGTGGGCTATGTTCTTATTATTCTTCCCAAGTACCCCCTGTGGATAGGCCATGTGCCCCAGGTTAAGAACCACTGTATACACAGTACACACTGAGGCAATGTGTGTAAATGACATGTTATGACTTCATATTGTTTCCCGCTTGATTTGTTTCCTGTTCACGTCCACTCATTACACAGTGGGAAGCTGAAGAAAACCCATGGCTATTACTCCTGTTCATTGGACACTTCCCATCCAGATTCTGCTGTTGATCCAGATCCTGATGAGGAGCCCGATTTTTTTTTTGACACTTCAAGATTTAAGATCACTCTCTATCACAACAGAAGCAATGGACATGTAAGCGCCACCTTGCTGGATAAGGAATACATGCCAGTAAAGCATAGTAAGTGCTTATTACAGAATTACAATACAAACATGACTTTGTGATATGCCTACCCATATGCAAACTTCAATTGACAAGCATAGCTACTTGTTGAAGTTGTTGGTTTTGGAAGCTAGGTAACACTTCAAGTTACAGTGTCATTATTACTGTGCAACTCACTCAAGTAATTACAGTATAACAAGTATTGTAACTGCAGCGTAATAATGAATAATGACAATACTTGGTACACTGTAATTACAGGAATCATTACACAGTAATAAGGGCACTGTAAAGTAAAGCATAACCGGCCAGTCCTTGCAATTCTGCCACCCTAGGCTAGACCACAAAATGCTGCCCCCCAAAACTAGAATAGTCCCAGTATGCAAAATTAAGTTGAAAAGATGTCATAAAGACGTATTTTCCAGACGTTGAAGTTAGGTTCAATTTAGGTCTTGAAATGAAAAGTGAAAAGGTATTTTTCATATGTTTAAAATACATATTTTCCAGGACGTTGACATCAGGTTAATTTTGTGGTTCTGAATAAAAGTTGGATACGGAATCAAACTTGAAACCACTGATCATGACAATGGGGTGAAACTCTTGGACAAAAGTTGTGGTTGTCCATTTTACCTTGACCTGTCCTGTTTGCAGGATATGATGTTTGTTCACATAACAGCACATTTTGTATGTGATTGAGCACCATTTACGTTAGGCTATTTGATCAGAGAAACCTGCATGATGTGAAAAAAGTGTCCGTCTCATTACATTGTCTTACATTTTATCTCCAGCCTGTGGGGCTAAAGAAAAGTCTCCATACTCTTTCAACCATATCCTATATCTGCTACATGATTTATGTGGGATTATGTTTTTGCGGAACGTTGGTGGAGCGGCGCAGCCATGCTTCTCTCCAACAGCACCCTGGATAGCCGCGCTGGGAATGGACACTGCTTATCACAGGGCGGCATCAGCGCTCACCTAAAAAACACGTGCCACTGGTTGAGAGAAATTGTCATTGTTTTGGGGCAGAATTATGTGAGGTTTTAAATGTTGTTGGAGGTGCGTCTTGGTCAGTTTAGCTCAGAAAATGCCGCCCTCGTCAACGCGCTGCCGTAGATGACCGCTTAATGCTGCCTAATGAGCAGACCGGCCCGTGGGAAGCTTTTCTTTTTGTGGACACTTTCATTCCATCCCAAAGCTTTGACATAGGTGTCTTTCTCTCCCCAGTCAAACCCAATGCACCATTCAATCTCACCGTCAGCCGGATGTCAAGTCAGCACCGTGTTACCTGGATGAGTAGCTATGAGAAATATCTACAATTTGGCAATCTTCTGTCTGACAACCTGAAGTACCAACTCTGGTTCTACAGAAGTGGCCACCAAGGCAACGTATGACACTCAAATACGGCAAAAGATGTTTCTAAAATAAAGCCGGAGAATAAATGGATCTATTTCCTCGTATTTTTCCCCACAGGTTGTCGAAGTTCCACACTCAACTAATATCTCAGTGAACAATGAAAATTTTGAGCCAGACACAGAGTACACTGTAAACGTGAGGTCCATCCCCAACCAACAACAGTATCAAGGCCAGTGGAGTGAATGGGCAACGGAGGTTCGTTGGAGGACTGATCCCACACTAAAAGGTATGGTTCCGTCAAGACATTAGGCACTTTACTAGAACAATTTGAGCCCACTCCTTACCTGTGCTGTGTTTCTACAGTCTAATGCTCTTCCAATGTTCTTTGTCCCCTTAGTCGGAGAATTTCCAACAAACACATTTACTGCCATCTTATGTGTGCTGGTTCCAGTACTGCTAATTCTGTGCTACATTCCAATCGTAAGGTACGTTTGGATTACCTTACCTTTGGTGACATCTACAGTGGGTGGAAGAACAGATGCATGTCATTTATCATGTAATTCATGGGGTGTGGAAACGTCTCATATATTGCAGGTTGAATAAATCCACCTTCATCCCAACTCCAGCACCATACTTCCAGTCCCTTTACGCTGACTGTGAGGGGGACTTCAGGGTAAGGAAGACTTATACAGTGCCTTGCGAAAGTATTCGGCCCCCTTGAACTTTGCGACCTTTTGCCACATTTCAGGCTTCAAACATAAAGATATAAAACTGTATTTTTTAGTGAAGAATCAACAACAAGTGGGACACAATCATGAAGTGGAACGACATGTATTGGATATTTCAAACTTTTTTAACAAATCAAAAACTGAAAAATTGGGCGTGCAAAATTATTCAGCCCCTTTACTTTCAGTGCAGCAAACTCTCTCCAGAAGTTCAGTGAGGATCTCTGAATGATCCAATGCTGACCTAAATGACTAATGATGATAAATACAATCCACCTGTGTGTAATCAAGTCTCCGTATAAATGCACCTGCACTGTGATAGTCTCAGAGGTCCGTTAAAAGCGCAGAGAGCATCATGAAGAACAAGGAACACACCAGGCAGGTCCGATATACTGTTGTGAAGAAGTTTAAAGCCGGATTTGGATACAAAAAAGATTTCCCAAGCTTTAAACATCCCAAGGAGCACTGTGCAAGCGATAATATTGAAATGGAAGGAGTATCAGACCACTGCAAATCTACCAAGACCTGGCCGTCCCTCTAAACTTTCAGCTCATACAAGGAGAAGACTGATCAGAGTTGCAGCCAAGAGGCCCATGATCACTCTGGATGAACTGCAGAGATCTACAGCTGAGGTGGGAGACTCTGTCCATAGGACAACAACCAGTCGTATATTGCACAAATCTGGCCTTTATGGAAGAGTGGCAAGAAGAAAGCCATTTCTTAAAGATATCCATAAAAAGTGTTGTTTAAAGTTTGCCACAAGCCACCTGGGAGACACACCAAACATGTGGAAGAAGGTGCTCTGGTCAGATGAAACCAAAATTGAACTTTTTGGCAACAATGCTAAATGTTATGTTTGGCGTAAAAGCAACACAGCTCATCACCCTGAACACACCATCCCCACTGTCAAACATGGTGGTGGCAGCATCATGGTTTGGACCTGCTTTTCTTCAGCAGGGACAGGGAAGATGGTTAAAATTGATGGGAAGATATATATATATATATATATAAAAAATATGGGAAGATGGATGGAGCCAAATACAGGACCATTCTGGAAGAAAACCTGATGGAGTCTGCAAAAGACCTGAGACTGGGACGGAGATTTGTCTTCCAACAAGACAATGATCCAAAACATAAAGAAAAATCTACAATGGAATGGTTCAAAAATAAACATTTCCAGGTGTTAGAATGGCCAAGTCAAATCCAATCGAGAATCTGTGGAAAGAACTGAAAACTGCTGTTCACAAATGCTCTCCATCCAACCTCACTGAGCTTGAGCTGTTTTGCAAGGAGGAATGGGAAAAAATGTCAGTCTCTCGATGTGCAAAACTGATAGAGACATACCCCAAGCGACTTACAGCTGTAATCGCAGCAAAAGGTGGCGCTACAAAGTATTAAATTAAGGGGGCTGAATAATTTTGCACGCCCAATTTTTCAGTTTTTGATTTGTTAAAAAAGTTTGAAATATCCAATAAATGTCGTTCCACTTCATGATTGTGTCCCACTTGTTGTTGATTCTTCACAAAAAAATACAGTTTTATATCTTTATGTTTGAAGCCTGAAATGTGGCAAAAGGTCGCAAAGTTCAAGGGGGCCGAATACTTTCGCAAGGCACTGTATCACCCTTGATGCATTTAATACTTCTCAATGAGACGTGAACATTACAATAACACACTCTGTGGTAATTGTGGTTGTAGAGCTGGGTTGTGACCCCAGGCTCTGGGGCAGACTTATTCAAGACAGAGGAAACCTTGCAAATCGACACCCTGACTGAGACCATACCAGTCCGGGATGATGACCACTCCTCACTGGTGCCCCATCACATGATCCAGGAGGGCCCCAGCGACAACCTGTCTAACCCAGTGTCTGATGCGCTTTTCCTGGGCATTGCTTATGCTGTATCTCAGGGGTCACCACTCCCGGCACCCAGAGGCCCACTGAAGAGTGTGTCTCTGAGTGAGCCAGAGAGCACCATCGAAGCAGACTCGGGGTGTTGGCTGCACAGCACCACATCTCTGGAGCGGGAGAGTGCCTGGTACAGCAACGTGAACAGCAGCAGTGACTACTGCACCCTATCAGACACTGGGAATTGTCAGGAAGTTACCCCTAGAGTCTATTGACGCACCGGTGCGTCAATCTAAGCAACATAATACAAAATCCCCATCCAAATCAGTCAGTTTAAGTTAGAGATATGTTTTTTATATGGGCTGCGTCTCAATCCGCCAGATCCGCCCATGTCTCCCTTCCACATCTGCGGTGGAAATTGGCAGAGCTACAGCGCTGTTAGTCAGACCAGGAGACATCCCGAAAATTGGTGACGAAAACATTGTCTAAAGGTAACCCACACAAATGAATGGAAATATGGAGGTAGTTTTGTGCCAACGAAATTAAGGGGTTAAATATGTGTAAAAAAACAACATATATTATGTATAATGAACAAAAATATAAATGCAACATATAAAGTGTTGATCTGATGTTTCATGAGCTGAAATAAAGGATCCCAGAAATTTTCCATACGCACAAAAAGCTTATTTCTCTCAAAATTTGTGCACAAATTTGTTTACATCCCTGCTAGTGAGCATTTCTCCTTTGTCAAGATAATCCACCTACCTGACAGGTGTGGCATATCAAGAAGCTGATTAAACAGCATGATCATTACACCTTGCGCTTTGGACAATAAAAGGCCACTCTAACATGTGCTGTTTTGCCACAGATGCCTCAAGTTTTGAGGGAGCATGCAATTGGCATGCTGGCTGTAGGAATGTCCACCAGAGCTGTTGCTAGAGAATTGAATGTTTATTTCTCTACCATAAGCTGCCTCCAATGTCATTTTAGAGAATTTGGCAGCATGTCCAGCCGGCGTTACAAGCGCAGACCACGTGTAACCATGCCAGCTCAGGACCTCCACATCTGGCTTCTTGACCTGTGGGATTGTCTGTGACCAGCCACCCAGACAGTTGATGAAGAGGAGAATTTCTATTTTGTAAGCAAAAACTCATTCTGATTAGCTGGGCCTGGCTCCCCAGTGGGTGGGCCTGGCTCCCTAGCTGCTGGGCTTATGCCTTCCCAGGCCCACCCATGGCTGTGCCCCTGCCCAGTCATGTGAAATCCAGGGCCTAATCAATATATTTCAAAAGACTAATTTCCTTCCTCAGTAAAATCATTGAAATTGTTGCATGTTGTGTTTATATTTTTGTTCAGTATATATATATTTCCTAAGCTTTCTTATATCTCCTTGATATAGGACAGACACTTCAAAACCCTATTCCTTATGATACCTTTTTTGACTGTCTTTTTATCCATTTATGAATGTGTTATTTGATGTGTTTCTATGGGCTGTCGTAGTAAAGGCCAAATTCGATATTTTAACAAATACATTAAAAAAGATAGGACCCTAAAGGGGTCCTAAAATTCTAAATCAAATGGCTAAATGATCCATGGTATGACCTCACCCCAACAGCATTTTTTTGCCCCAGCACTACACAGCTGATTCAAATAATCAAAGCTTCATGATGGGATCGAGTTTGGGAAAACCCTGGTCCTGACACTTCTCTAATTTAATCAATGATGTATATAAACTCTGGATTGCTGATGCCATGTATTGGTCATTGAGAGGCTTTGAAGCCACCGGTCGGCCATATTGCCACTCCCTAAAAAGGGCAGTCCTCCATAGGAATTAATGGAATTCTACAGTATTTCAATTAAATGTTTCAAGGAAAATGTTTATATTTTGTTGTAGTGGGGACAGTAACATCTAAATATATATATATATATATATATATATATATATATATATATATATATATATATATATATATATATATATATATATATATATATATATATATATATATATATATTTATACACTGCTCAAAACAATAAAGAGAACACTAAAATAACACTAAAATAATACATCCTAGATCTGAATGAATTAAATATTCTTATTAAATACTTTTTTCTTTACATAGTTGAATGTGCTGACAACAAAATCACACAAAAATGATCAATGGAAATCAAATTTATCAACCCATGGAGGTCTGGATTTGGAGTCACACTCAAAATTAAAGTGGAAAACCACACTACAGGCGGATCCTACTTTGATGTAATATCCTTAAAACAAGTCAAAAGGAGGCTCAGTAGTGTGTGTGGCCTCCATGTGCCTGTATGACCTCCCTACGACACCTGGGCATGCTCCTGATGAGGTGGCGGATAGTCTCCTGAGGGATCTCCTCCCAGACCTGGACTAAAGCATCCACCAACTCCTGGACAGTCTGTGATGCAACGTGACGTTGGTGGATGGAGCGAGACATGATGTCCCAGATGTGCTCAATTGGATTCAGGTCTGGGGAACGGGCGGGCCAGTCCATAGCATCAATGCCTTCCTCTTGCAGGAACTGCTGACACACTCCAGCCACATGAGGTCTAGCGTTGTCTTGCATTTGGAGGAACCCAGGGCCAACCGCACTAGCATATGGTCTCACAAGGGGTCTGAGGATCTCATCTCGGTACCTAATGGCAGTCAGGCTACCTCTGGCGAGCACATGGAGGGCTGTGCGGCCCCCCAAAGAAATGCCACCCCACACCATGACTGACCCACCGCCAAACCGGTCATGCTGGAGGATGTTGCAGGCAGCAGAACGTTCTCCACGGCGTCTCCAGACTCTGTCACGTCTGTCACATGTGCTCAGTGTTAACCTGCTTTCATCTGTGAAGAGCACAGGGCGCCATTGGCGAATTTGCCAATCTTGGTGTTCTCTGGCAAATGCCAAACGTCCTGCACTGTGTTGGTCTGTAAGCACAACCCCCACCTGTGGACGTTGGGCCCTCATACCACCCTCATGGAGTCTGTTTCTGACCGTTTGAGCAGACACATGCACATTTGTGGCCTGCTGGAGGTCATTTTGCAGGGCTGACAGTGCTCCTCCTGCTCCTCCTTGCACAAAGGCGGAGGTAGCGGTCCTGCTGCTGGGTTGTTGCCCTCCTACGGCCTCCTTCACGTCTCCTGATGTACTGGCCTGTCTCCTGGTAGCGCCTCCATGCTCTGGACACTACACTGACAGACACAGCAAACCGTCTTGCCACAGCTCGCATTGATGTTCCATCCTGGATGAGCTGCACTACCTGAGCCACTTGTGTGGGTTATGCTACCACTAGAGTGAAAGCACCGCCAGCATTCAAAAGTGACCAAAACATCAGCCAGGAAGCATAGGAACTGAGAAGCGGTCTGTGGTCACCACCTGCAAAACCACTCCTTTATTGGGGGTGTCTTGCTAATTGCCTATAATTTCCACCTGTTGTCTATTCCATTTGCACAACAGCATGTGAAATGTATTGTCAATCAGTGTTGCTTCCTAAGTGAACAGTTTGATTTCACAGAAGTGTGATTGACTTGCAGTTACATTGTGTTGTTTAAGTGTTCCCTTTATTTTTTTGAGCAGTGTATATATATATATATATATATATTACCAATCAAACGTTTTGATACACTTACTCATTCGAGGGTTTTTCTTTATTTTTAAAATTTTCTACATTGTAGAATAACAGCGAAGACATCAAAACGATGTAATAACACATATGGAATCATGTAGCAACCAAAAAATGTTTAAAAAATCGAAATATATTTTTTTATTGGAGATTCCTCAAAGTAGCCACCCTTTGCCTTGATGACAGCTTTGCACTCTTGCAATTATCTCAACCAGCTTCACCTGGAATGCTTTTCCAACAGTCCTGAAGGAGTTCTCACATATGCTGAGCACTTGTTAGTCGCTTTTCCTTCACTCTGCGGTCCAACTCATCCCAAACCATCTCAATTGGGTTGAGGTCGGGTGATTGTGGAGGCCAGGTCATCTGATGCAGCACTATATCACTCTCCTTCTTGGTCAAATAGCCTTTACACAGCCTGGAGGTGTGTTGGGTCATTGTCCTGTTAAAAAACAAATGATAGTCCCACTAAGCGCAAACCAGATGGGATGGCGTATCGCTGCAGAATGCTGTGGTAGCCATGCTGGTTAAGTGTGCCTTGAATTCTAAATAAATCACAGACAGTGTCACCAGCAAAGCACCATCCCACCTCCTCATCCATGCTTCAGGGTGGGAACCACACTGGCGCCTCCGCAAGGCAATCAAACAAGCAAAGCGTCAGTACAGAGACAAAGTAGAGTCGCAATTCAATGGCTCAAACACGAGACGAATGTGGCAGGGTCTACAGACAATCACGGATTACAAAAAGAAAACCAGAACCGTCGCGTACACCAGTGTCTTGCTCCCAGACAAATGAAACAACTTCTTTGCGCGCTACCCAAGACTGTGGGCTCTCCTTCTCTGTGGCCGATGTGAGTAAAACATTTAAACTTGTTAACCCTCGCAAGGCTGCCGGCCCAGACGGCATCCCTAGCCGCATCCTCAGGTCATGCGCAGACCAGCTGGCTGGTGTGTTTATGGACATATTCATTCAATCCCTATTGTTCCTGTTCCCAAGAAAGCTAAGGTAACTGAACTAAATGACTATTGCCCTGTAGCACTCACTTCTGTCATCATGAAGTGCTTTGAGAGACTAGTCAAGGGTCATATCACCTCCACCCTACCCGATACCCTAGACCCACTCCAATTTGCTTACCCCCAATAGGTCCACAGACGATGCAATCACCATCACACTGCACACTGCCCTATCCCATCTGGAGAAGAGGAATACCTATGTAAGAATGCTGTTCATTGACTACAGCTCAGCATTCAACACCATAGTACCCTCTAAACTCATCATTAAGCTTGAGACCCTGAGTCTTGACCGGCACCCTCTGCCACTGGGTCCTGAACTTTCTAATGGGCCACACCGCAGGTGGTGAATGTAGGTAGGAAACAACATCTCCACCCCGCTGATCCTCAACACTGGGGCGCCACAAGGGTGCGTTCTCAGCTCTCTCCTGTACTCCCTGTTCACCCATGACTGCGTGGACATGCACGCCTCCAACTCAATCATTAAGTTTGCAAAATACATTACAGTTATAGGCTTGATTACCAACAATGACGAGACAACCTACAGTAAGGAGGTGAGGGCCCTTGGAGTGTGGTGTCAGGGAAATAACCTCTCACTCAATGTCAACAAAACAAAGGAGATGATTGTGGACTTCAGGAAACAGCAGAGGGAGCACCTCACTATCCACATCGACGGGACAGTAGTGGAGAAAGTGGAAAGTTTTACGTTTCTCGGCGTACACATCACAGGCAAACTGAAATGGTCCACCCACACAAACATGGTGGTGAAGAAGACGCATCAACCTCAGGAGGCTGAAGATATCTGGCTTGTCACCTAAAACCCTCACAAACCTTTACATATGCACAATCGAGAGCTTCCTGTTGGGCTGTATCCCTGCCAGGTACGGCAACTGCACAGCCCACAACCGCAGGGCTCTCCAAAGGGTGGTGCGGTCTGTACAACGCATGACCGGGGGCAAACTATCTGCCCTCCAGGACACCTACACCACCCGATGTCACAGGAAGGCCAAAAGATCATCAAGGACAACAACCACCCGAGCCACTGCCTGTTCACCCCGCTATCATCATCCAGAATGCGAGGTCAAGTAGAGGTGCATCAAAGCTGGGACCGAGAGACTGAAAAACAGCTTCTATCCCAAGGCCATCAGACTGCCAACATACATATTCAAATCACTAGCCACTTTAAGAAATTGATTTAATAAAGGTACCACTACTCACTTTAAATAATGCCACTTTAATAATGTTTGCATATCCTACATGACTCATCTCATATCTATATACTGTATTTTAAACCATCTATTGCATCTTGCCTATGCCGCACGTCCATCGCGCATCCTTATATTTATATATGCAGCACATATTCTTATTCCATCCCCTTACATTGTGTGTATAAGGTAGTCGTTGTGAATTTGTTAGATTACTTGTTAGATATTACTGCACTGTCAGAACTAGATTTCGCTACTCTCGCATTAACATCTGCTGACCATGTGTATGTGAACGATAAAATTTTATTTGATTTGTTCAGAACGACAAATATTTACCTTGTCAGCTCAGGGATTCAATCCAGCAACCTTTCAGTGACTGGCCCAACGCTCTAACCACTAGGCTTCTGGCAGCTACCAGTCTCATTCTATATCCTGGTTCATATACTACATTCCTTTGAAAAGTATCATTCTATATCCTGGTTTATATATTACATTCCTGTGAAAAGTCTCAATGCATTAAGACATACAGTCTACCTGTTGGTTCTAGGTAAAGTGTTACCTTAGTATCTTCAGGTCCCTGTCATGAATCCTCTGTACTGTGTCCCTCTCTGGCCACTTTAATAATGTTTACATATTTTGCATTTCTCATCTCATATGTACAGTTGAAGTCGGAAGTTTACATACACTTAGGTTGGAGTCATTAGAACTGGTTTTTCAACCCCCCCTAAATTTCTTGTTAACAAACTATAGTTTTGGCAAGTCATTTAAGATATCTACTTTGTGCATGACAGAAGATATTTTTCCAACAATTGTTTACAGACAGATTAATTCACTTATAATTCACTGCATCACAATTCCAGTGGGTCAGAAGTTTACATACACTAAATTGACTGTGCCTTTAAACAGCTTGGAAAATTCCAGAAAATGATGTGGCTTTAGAAGCTTCTTTTAGGCTAATTGACATCATTTTTGTCAATTGGAGGTGTACCTGTGGATGTATTTCAAGGACGATATTCAAACTCAGTGACTCTTTGCTTAACAGCAAGAGAAAATCAAAAGAAACTAGACCTAAGAAAAATAATTGTGGACCTCCACATGTCTGGTTCATCCTTGGGAGCAATTTCCAAGCGCCTGAAGGTACCACGTTCATCTGTACAAACAATAGTACACAAGTATAAACACCATGGGACCACACAACCATCATACCGCTCAGGAAGGAGATGCATTCTGTCTCCTAGAGATGAACGTACTTTGGTGCGGAAATATACAAATCAATCCCAGAACAACAGCAAAAGTATGCTGGAGGAAGATTGTGAAGATGCTGGAGGAAACAGGTACAAAAGTATCTATATCCACAGTAAAACGAGTCCTATATTGACATAACCTGAAAGGCCTCTTAGCAAGGAAGAAGCCACTGCTCCAAAACCACCATTAAAAAAGCCAGACTATGGTTTGCAACTGCACATGGGGACAGAGATCATACTTTTTGGAGAAATGTTTTGTGGTCTGGTGAAACAAAAATAGAACTGAAGAACACCACCCCAAGAAGCACGGGGGTGGCAGCATCGTGTTGTGGAGGTGCTTTGCTGCAGGAGGGACTGGTGCACTTCCCAAAATAGATGGCACCATGAGGAAGGAGAATTATGTGGATATATTGAAGCAACACCTCAAGATATCAGTCAGGAAGTTGAAGCTTGGTCACAAATTAGTCTTCCAAATGGACAATAACCCCAAGCATACTTTCAAAGTTGTTGCAAAATGGCTTAAGGACGACAAAGTCAAGGTATTGGAGTGGCCATCACAAAGCCCTGACCTCAATCCTATCGAAAATGTGTGGGCAGAACTGAAAAAGCATGTGTGAGCAAGGAGGCCTACAAACCTGACTCAGTTACACCAGCTCTGACAGGAGGAATGGGCCATAATTCACACCAATTTATTGTAGGAAGCTTGTGGAAGGCTACCTGAAACATTTGACCCAAGTTAAACAATTTGAAGGCAATGCTACCAAATACTAATTGAGTGTATGTAAACTTCTAACCCACTGGGAATGTGATGAAAAAAATAAAAGCTGAAATAAATAATTCTCTCTAATATTATTCTGGCATTTCACATTCTTAAAATAAAGCGGTGATCCTAACTGACCTAAGACAGGGAATCTTTACTAGGATTAAAAGTCAGGAATTGTGAAAAACTGAGTTTAAATGTATTTGGCTAAGGTGTATGTAAACTTCCGATTTCAACTGTATATACTGTATTCTATTCTATTCTACTATATCTTAGTCTATGCCGCTCTGACATTGCTCGTCCAGATATTGATATATTCTTTGTTCCATTCCTATACTTTAGTTTGTGTGTATTGTTAGGTATTACTTGTTAGATATTACTGCACCGTTGGAACTAGAAACACAAGCATTTCTCTACACCCGCAATAACACCTGCTAAACACGCGTATGTGAACAATAACATTTGATCTGATGTAGGGATCATCCGTTCACCTACTCTGAGTCTAATAAAGACACGGCGGTTGGAACAAAAATCTCAAATTTGGAATCATCAGATCAGAATTCCACGGGTCTGATGTCCATTGCTCGTGTTTCTTGCCCCATGCAAGGCTCTTCTTCTTTTTGATTTCCTTTAGTAGTGGTTTCTTTGCAGCAATAAGACCATGAAGGCCTGATTCACACAGTCTCCTCTGAGCAGTTGATGTTAAGATGTCTCTGTTACTTGAACTCTGCAAAGTGTTTATTTGGGCTGCAATTTCTGAGGCTATAATGAATTTATCCTCTGCAGCAGAGGTAACTCTGAGTCTTCCTTTCCTGTGGCAGTCCTCATGAGAGCCAGTTTCATCATAGCGCTTGATGGTTTTTGCAACTGCACTTGATGAAATGTCCAAAGTTCTTGAGATGTTCCGCATTCTGGATCCTGGACAACACCCTGTCGTTCTCAACCAACATCAAGGCGGTGGCCCGTTCCTGTAGGTTCATGCTCTACAACATCCGCAGAGTACGACCCTGCCTCACACAGGAAGCGGCGCAGGTCCTAATCCAGGCACTTGTCATCTCCCGTCTGGATTACTGCAACTCGCTGTTGGCTGGCCTCCCTGCCTGTGCCATTAAACCCCTTCAACTCATCCAGAACGCCGCAGCCCGTCTGGTGTTCAACCTTCCCAAGTTCTCTCACGTCACCCCGCTCCTCCGTTCTCTCCACTGGCTTCCAGTTGAAGCTCGCATCCGCTACAAGACCATGGTGCTTGCCTGTGAGGGGAACGGCACCTCAGTACCTCCAGGCTCTGATCAGGCCCTACACCCAAACAAGGGCACTGCGTTCATCCACCTCTGGCCTGCTCGCCTCCCTACCACTGAGGAAGTACAGCTCCCGCTCAGCCCAGTCAAAACTGTTCGCTGCTCTGGCCCCCCAATGGTGGAACAAACTCCCTCACGACGCCAGGACAGCGGAGTCAATCACCACCTTCCGGAGACACCTGAAACCCCACCTCTTTAAGGAATACCTAGGATAGGATAAGTAATCCCTCTCACCCCCCTTAAGATTTAGATGCACTATTGTAAAGTGACTGTTCCACTGGATGTCATAAGGTGAATGCACCAATTTGTAAGTCGCTCTGGATAAGAGCGTCTGCTAAATGACTTAAATGTAATGTAATGTAAATGTGCATTGACTGCTGTTCTTGCCATAATATGGACTTGGCCATTTACCAGAAAGGGATATATTCTCTATACCACCCCTACCTTGTCACATGACAACTGATTGGCTCAAACACATTAAGAAGGAAAGAAATTCCACAAATGAACTTTTAACAAGGCACATCTGTTCATTGAAATGCATTCCAGGTACCTACCTTATGAATCTGGTTGAGAGAATGCCAAGAGTGTGCAAAGCTGTCGTTAAGGCAAATCGTAGCTATTTTGAAGAATCTCAAATATAAAATATACACTGCCGTTCAAAAGTTTGGGGTCACATAGAAATGTCCTTGTTCTTGAAAGAAAAGCACATTTTTGTCCATTAAAATATCAAATTGATCAGAAATACAGTGTAGTTAATGTTGTAGATGACTATTGTAGCTGGAAATGTAATAATAATAATAATATAATATATGCCATTTAGCAGACGCTTTTATCCAAAGCGACTTACAGTCATGTGTGCATACATTCTACGTATGGGTGGTCCCGGGGATCGAACCCACTACCCTGGCGTTACAAGCGCCATGCTCTACCAACTGAGCTACAGAAGGACCAGAAGGACCATGGCTGGAATATCTACAGTGGGGGAAAAAGTATTTAGTCAGCCACCAATTGTGCAAGTTCTCCCACTTAAAAAGATGAGAGAGGCCTGTAATTTTCATCATAGGTACACTTCAACTATGACAAACAAAATGAGAGGAGAAAATCCAGAAAATCACATTGTAGGATTTTTAATGAATTTATGTACAAATTATGGTGGAATATAAGTATTTGGTCACCTACAAACAAGCAAGATTTCTGGCTCTCACAGACCTGTACCTTCTTCTTTAAGAGGCTCCTCTATCCTTCACTTGTTACCTGTATTAATGGCACCTGTTTGAACTTGTTATCAGTATAAAAGGCACCTGTCCACAACCTCAAACAGTCACACACTTTTTCCTGAAAATCACATTGTAGGATTTTTAATGAATTTATTTGCAAATTATGGTGGAAAATAAGTATTTGGTCAATAACAAAAGTTTATCTCAATACTTTGTTATATACCCTTTGTTGGCAATGACAGAGGTCAAATTTTTTCTGTAAGTCTTCACAAGGTTTTCACACACTGTTGATGGTATTTTGGGCCATTCCTCCATGCAGATCTCCTCTAGAGCAGTGATGTTTTGGGGCTGTTGCTGGGCAACACAGGCTTTCAACTCCCTCCAAAGATTTTCTATGGGGTTGAGATCTGAAGACTGGCTAGGCCACTCCAGGATCTTGAAATGCTGCTTACGAAGCCACTCCTTCGTTGCCCGGGCGATGTGTTTGGGATCATTGTCATGCTGATAGACCCAGCCACGTTTCATCTTCAATGCCCTTGCTGATGGTAGGCTTTGTTACTTTGGTCCCAGCTCTCTGCAGGTCATTCACTAGGTCCCCCAGTCTGGTTCTGGGATTTTTGCTCACCGTTCTTGTGATCATTTTGACCACATGGGGTGAGATCTTGCGTGGAGTGCGTGGAGCCCCAGATCGAGGGAGATTATCAGTGGTCTTGTATGTCTTCCATTTCCTAATAATTGCTCCCACAGTTGATTTCTTCAAACCAAGCTGCTTACCTATTGCAGATTCAGTCTTCCTAGCCTAGTGCAGGCCTACAATTTGGTTTCTGGTGTCCTTTGACAGCTCTTTGGTCTTGGCCATAGTGGAGTTTGGAGTGTGACTGTTTGAGGTTGTGGACAGGTGTCTTTTATACTGATAACAAGTTCAAACAGGTGCCATTAATACAGGTAACAAGTGAAGGATAGAGCAGCCTCTTAAAGAAGAAGGTACAGGTCTGTGAAAGCCAGAAATCTTGCTTGTTTGTAGGTGACCAAATACTTATTTTCCACCATAATTTGTACATAAATTCATAAAAAATCCTACAATGTGATTTTCTGGATTTTTTCTTCTCATTTTGTCTGTCATAGTTGAAGTGTACCTATGATGAAAATTACAGGCCTCTCTCATCTTTTTTTAAGTGGGAGAACTTGCACAATTGGTGGCTGACTAAATTAATATTTTGCCCCACCGTACATAGGCGTACAGAGGCCCATTATCAGCAACCATCACTCCTGTTCTCCAACGGCACGTTGTGTTAGCTAATCCAAGTTTTTTATTTTAAAAGGCTAATTGATCATTAGAAAACCCTTTTGCAAATATGTTAACAGAGCTGAAAACTGTTATGCTTATTAAAGAAGCAATAAAACCGGCCTTCTTCAGACTAGTTGAGTATCTGGAGCATCAGCATTTGTGGATTCGATTACAGGCTCAGAATGGCCAGAAACAAAGACCTTTCTTCTGAAACTCATCAGTCTATTCTTGTTCTGAGAAATGAAGGCTATTCCATGCGAGAATTTGCCAAGAAACTGAAGATCTTGTACAATGCTGTGTACTACTCCCTTCACAGAACAGCTCAAACTGACCCTAACCAGAATAGAAAGAGTGGGAGGCTCCGGTGCACAACTGAGCAAGAGGACAAGTACATTAATGTGTCTACCTTGAGAAACAGACACCTCTCACAAGTCCACAACTGGCAGCTTCACTAAATGGTACCCGCAAAACAAGTCTCAACGTCAACAGTGAAGAGGAGACTCCGGGATGTTGGCCTTCTAGGCAGAGTTCCTCTATCCAGTGTCAGTTTTCTTTTGCCCATCTTAATCTTTTATTTTTATTGGCCAGTCTGAGATATGGCTTTTTCTTTGCAACTCTGCCTAGAAAAATGTTATTTCCTTTCAAAAACAAGGACATTTAAAAGTGTCCCCAAACTTTTAGTAGTAGTGCATTTTGATTTGTTTAACACTTTTCTGGTTACTACATGATTCCATATGTGCTACTTCATATAGTTTTGAGGTCTTCATTATTATTCTTCAATGTAGAAAATAGTAAAAATAAAGGAAAACCCTGGAATAAGTAGGTGTCCAAACTTTTGACTGCTACTGTATATATTGTTTAGATAACATAATAGCATGCATTAGTGTATGTAAAGAATACACATGAAAAACAAATGTAGACATTAATAAATGCATTTCTATAGCTTCCAAAATATGTTTTACAATGGTAGGGGGGGTGGCAAGATTGAGGCAGGGTAGTTTAACACAGCACCCCTATCAGTAATCTAGTCTATATATAAATAATTGAATACAATACAGGCTAGAAAAGTTATTGTAAATACACTGCATTTGCTCATCATCTACAGAAAACGTGTTTATTCTTACTGGGATAATAAGATCCTCAATTCTTGTTTTAACATGTTTTTGTAAATTATAAAGCGCAAATCAGAGACGGCTGGAGCTTTGAGGACAGGCTCATTGTAACAGCTCACTACAATGAGCCTGTCCTCCTGTAGCTCCTCCCACCAACCTCTGGTGCAAATATCCTATATTATAATCATGTTCTTTTAATTTTACCTCAATAATCTGGAAATCAAGTGTGATGTCTTACTCTGAATCCCAATGTTCAAACACAGTTTAATATACTATCTCAATAAAATATGATATATTGAAAGTGTCTTTAATAGTTTTTGGGGTGGGGGGTGTTGTCAGTTACAGCCATTAAAACATTTCCACTTCAGCATTTGTTAACCACCAGTATATTCTAACCTGCTTGATGGTGATTGCTCGTCTCCAGTCCTCGTCTTCAGGTATATTGTGCCTGACAGATACGCATTAGGATTGAAGAGGCTAGAAAATATATTGTACATAAGCCGCATTTCCTCTTCATCTACAGACATTGTGCTCATTCTTACTCAAGGGATAAGAACCTTAATTGTTTTAAAATGTTGTGAGTAAATAAAAAAGTGCAAATATACTGTATTTTGATCATTATCACGTAAACAAAATACATCCACTCAAGTCAAAAATCAAATTTCTTGATAAAGTGTGATGTTTTTTTTACTGTATTATGATGATCAAACATCGGTACAAAATATGGTATATAAACAGTGTTTCTTGGGGGGGGGGGGGGTCCAGCTATAGCTTTTATAACAATTCTATGCCAGCATTTGTTAAAACACTAGTTTCACTGCGAGACAGAAAGTATAACAATGGCTTTATAGAAACAGTTTATTTAGTCTAACACGTACATGAACAAAGCACCCTATAAATAGAGTTTAATACAGAAGTAAGCCTACCTGCATTGAGACGAGGCCATAAAAAAATTTGCAAACACTACAAATAACAAAAGAAAAAAAAGACAGCCAAGGCAGCAGATTATTTTATATTACAGCATGCTGAATAGAAAACCTGCATAAGAGAATCAGACCGAGCATTCTAGAGAAACTAGTGAGATACAGTATAAAAAGTGCCACTAATTATACAGCAGTTGAAATACTGACATTTAAGTAAATAGCTAATTTTACAGAATTAAAAATCAAGGAAAATACAAGAGGGGTGTTTTTTTTATTTAAAGGAACAGACCCAGTGAGAGAAATTAAACAAAAGACAAAGACAACCAAGACGTTCTCTTCCTCAAAAGAGGCTTATTTTGAGTCGATGGCAAAACCGGTACTGTGCTCTGTCCCTCGCACCACAAGACAAGTAATACGGCTAAAAAAAAAGGAAGCGGCCGGGGTGCTACGGCTCCCATTTCATCCCAGCGCCTGCCACACTCCAACCCAGAGGTAAAGAACAAAAAAAGGAAAAGAGGATGGCACAGAATGTATCAGTTTTAAATAGAAGTCCTTATAAGCAAGTCCCGATGTGAGAGGGGCACATTCATAGAGAAACAGAGGTGAGGTGATCCGCGTTTGACCCATTCCTTCTGCCGAAGCCAAGCCTTCACCCTTACGAAGGGGAGAATTTTTTGGCCTGTGCTCGAACTCTTTTTTCATATTCTACTCTGTTTTGGCTGAAAAGAAAGAGGGGTTTAGTAAAACAACAGAAAGATCAGAATCTAGTGTTAATTCCACCATATCCCTATCCGAAAAACAACACGGCAAACAGGAAGGCATCCCTTCGATACTAGCAGAACGCACCAGTAAATTGTGTATGCCTCTGCTTGGGCTGGATCCTGGATATTTGGCTCATTTAAGAGTTCCTGTATTCCTAATAGGATCTGTAAGAAATGACAAAACATAAAAATCACAGTTGGGCATAGCCATTTGGTGGCTATAGCTTGTAAGTTGATCCCCAGCATATCCTAACCTGCTTGATGGTGATGGCGGGTCTCCAGTCCTTGTCCTCTTCTAGAATGGATAGGCATACTGTGCCTGACGGATACACGTTAGGATGGAAGAGCGGAGGCTCAAATTTACCTATTAAATAAAAATCAGTACAGTTAAACTAGAACTCCTCTCACGACTTAAGGTCTGTTCCAATACATTCTTCCTACCTTGGCGATCACCTGACCTGACTGAATTGGTGAAAAAAAACAACCTTGCACCAATCAAATTAGTGTCAGATCAGTGACTACGTCAAGGAAGAGGGAAGGATGCATTTTTAAAGTATTGGGCCCGAATACTGAGCTGTTCCCAACGTTCTGTATTGTGCCATGTTTTATGTTGCCCTCAGGAAGAGTAGCTGCTGCATGAGGAAGAGCTAATGGGGATTCTAATAATAAATAAATAAATAAATAAAAAACAGAAGACCGGTTAAAAGGAAACTCACACTTTGGGGGCGAGGAAGGATAGTCATCCTTGAACAGCATCCGCAGTTTGAACAAGCCTCCTTCCCATGGGGTCTGGGGAGGAGTCGTAAGTGTTTATAATTGATCACAAACACTTGCAGACTATGAAGATCAAGGATGAACTATGACCCATCCTAGCCTTCTTTGGTTTCATACAAGATGTCCACTTCATAGTATTGGTGCAAAAACATTTCTAGAAATGACCTAATACTATGCACAGGCGAAATGCTATAAACAAAGTCACTCGGTACCTCCACTTTGAAACTGTATTGCATGTGTAGATATATGGCTGTACTTACCCCCTTCTTCCCAGGAATGGCACATTCCCAGTTCATCAAGTTCATTGTTCCATCTGGATTTTTCGTGGGCACAGCCACAAAGCCCTTAGATGGAGGTGCATCAAACAGTAAAACAGTGAGATTAAGCAAAAATAAACCTTCATTTCAAAGATCTTGAATAATGGATAAAACACTTCCCCCAATCCCTATCATAGTTTAAAAAGAAAAGGAAAAAAAAGGTACTGTTATAAATAAAAAGTCTAGAACTGCACACTGCTACTCACAAAAGGGTGGTCTTTCCGCCACGCTTTGCGCTCCTGAGCAAGCCGGCTCAATGCAATACCTGACATGACTGGTGGGCTTTCTGAAACAGCAGAGGTGACAAACGTGTGCTTTCAAAGACGTGTACATACATTTGACCTAATTTCTTAGGATTGTGTCATTATGGCATACACCAATTGTACAACACATTAGGAACACCTGCTCATTCCATGACGGACAGACAAGATGAAAGCTATGATCTTATACCGACTTCACTTGTTAAATCCATGCAAATCAGTGTAGATGAAGGGGAGGCAGGTTAAAGGATTGTTAATGCCTTGACACATGGATTGTCTATGTGTGCCATTCAGAGGACAAATGGACAAGGCAAAAGATTTGTGTTTTTGAACGGGACATGGTAGGTGCCAGGTGCTCCAGTTTGAGTGTTAAGAACTGAAACGCTGCAGGATTTTTCCACGCAGAACAGTTTCCCCATGTGTATCAGGAACGACCCACCATACAAAGGACATCCAGCCAACTGTTGGAAGTATTAGAGTCAAAATGGGCCATAATCCCTGTGGAACACTTGACACCTTGTAGAGTCCATGCCCTGACAAATTGAGGCTGTTCTGTGGGGAAAAGGGGGTGAAACTCAATATCAGGAAGGTGTTCCTAATGTTTTGTACACTCCGGTGCACAAAGGTACCAAACGCAACAAGATTCCTGGAAGGCCGAAGTTGATATCTGGTTTACAAAGTCCAGCCTAAATCAGTCAAATTTAACATATTACAGTTTATCAGGGATACAATGTGATATAAAATACCAAAAATCTTTGGTTCTAAGAAATGTTTTCCAGCATCGAGAAAGAAGATTGTATTGCCAATACCAGGTTAGCTGAAGAATCTATGGTGGTGGTTTGTATGGGGCTTTCCTGTAACTTCCAGTAATGGACACCAACAATCTTTGGTTATATAAAAATCACATTATTTTCCAACTATAGCAAGCATAAACTGTGTCCCTTGTAGACTGGGGTTTAACATTTATGTAATTAGCAATTTAGCTACGTCCATCTCCCCTCTTTACATCCTTAGAAACCTCCCAGTGTGTATCATAGGCTTTTAGTTTTATGCATCCAAAACTCTGGTCCTCGCGGGCTGCATACTTGTTGTCATGCATTTCGTAGCAATAGCTAGCTAGCGAGCTAATGTTACATCGTTTTAAAACACGGCAAACAGAGTAAACCAGCCGTTGTTATGAAGGGGTAAGATAACGTACTAGCTAGCTAAGTTCATTAGGCATACGAGTTGTACTCTTCAAGAATAAAATGGGTAAATGGAGAGCACCAAATAAGTATTACAGATGGCACATTTCCTGAACTGACACTTTGGGGTTTGTAATCTAGTCTGATAGTCATTGACTGAGCACAGCTATCATCATAGTAGTGATTTTACTGACTGATCTTTGACTCGTTCTGTACAAAGAGCAAATCTTGACTCATTTTGTTAATTTGAGTCACTAATATACTGAACAAAGATTAAAAACAGTGTTGGTCCCATGTTTCATGAGCTGAAATAAAAGATTCCAGAAATGTTCCATACCCACTAAAAGCCCATTTCGCTCAAATTGCGCATAAATTTGTTAACATGTCTGTTAGTGAATATTTCTCCTTTGCGAAGATAATCCATCCACCTGACAAGTGTGGCATATCAATAAACTGATTAAACAGCATGCTCATTACACAGGTGAACCTTGTGCTGGAGACTACAAAATGCCATTATAGAATGTGCAGTTGCCACACAACACAATGCCACAGATGTCTCAAGTTGAGTGAGCGTGTAATTGGCATGCTGACTGCAGGAAATTCCACCAGAGCAGTTGTCAGAGAATTGAATGTTCATTTCTCTACCATAAGCTGCCTCCAACGTCGTTTTAGAGAATTTGGCAGTACGTCCAACCGGCCTCACAACCGCAGACTACATGTAACCACGCCAGTCCAGCTTCTTCACCTGTCAAATCGTCTGAGAAGAGCCACCCTGACATCTGATGAAACAGAAGTATTTCTGTCATGGCTGTGCCCCTGCCCAGTCATGTGAAAACCATTTAATAGGGCCTAATGAATTTATTTCAATTGACCGTTTTCCGTATATGAACTGTAACTCGGTAAAATTGTTACATTTATAGTTCAGTATAGACGCTGTAAAACAGGTCAATCGAACTAGACCAAAACAATGGAATTACCGTGGCAACGTGTCGGGGAAAGATCACGAGTTTCCTCATTGTCCCCTGAGCAAAATTTGCCTAAATTTGGGCTAACGTTTATTTCACACTATGTTGAGGTAAAAATCAGAGTACAATGCTTGTATGGAGGTAAACTCCAACACATATTCATGTCATACTTACCAATTAACTGCATTACAGTCAAATTTAATTTGACTACCACCACCACTGATTTCTGTATGCTTGCTATACTAACCAGCTTATACGAGCGGGAGTAAGAATTTAGGAGTCACTTCTTCTAAACCTGAAAAAGGGACTTCTACATGCTATGCAGCAAGAACAACCAAATATATCCAAATTGGACTTACAGTGTAAGTATTCAGGCCCCTAGACTTTTCCCACTTCGTTACATTACAGCCTTATTCTAAAATGGATTTAAAAAAAATAAATAATCCTCAGCATCTACACACGATAGCCCATACTGATGAAGTCAAAACAGGTTAGTAGAAATGTTAGCAAATGTATAAAAAAAGAAAGAAGTTTTAAAAAGTAAGATAAGTAATTCAGACCCTTTGCTATGAGACTCAAAATTGAGCTCAGGTGCATCCTGTTTAAATGTATCATCGAAGGAATTGTCCATAGAGCTCTGAGACAGAATTGTGTCGAGGCAGAGATCTGGGGAAGGGTACGAAAAAATGTCTGCAGCATTGAAGGTCCACAAGAAAAACATGGCCTCCATAATTCTTCAATGGAAAAAGTTTGGAACCACCAAGACTCTTCCTAGACCTGGCTGCCCGGCCAAACTGAGCAATCGGGGGAGAAGGGCCTTGGTCAGGGAGGTGACCAAGAACCAGATGGTCACTAACAGAGTTCCTCTGCGGGGATGGGAGAACCTTACAGAAGAACAGCCATCTCTGCAGCACTCCACCAATCAGGCCTTGATTGTGGAATAGCCACTTCTCAGTAAAAGGCACATGACGACTTGCTTGGAGTTTGCCAAAAGGCACCTAAAGGACTCTGACCATTAAAAACATGATTCTCTGATATGATGAAACCAAGATTGAACTATTGGCCTGAATGCTAAGCATCACGTCTGGAGGAAACCTGGCACCATCCCTACGGTGATGCATGGTTTGTGGCAGCATCAGGCTGTGGGGATGTTTTTCAGCAGCAGGGACTGGAAGACTAGTCAGGAGAGAGAATGATGAACAGAGCAAGATACAAAGAGATCCTTGATGAAAACCTGCTCCAGAGCACTCAGGACCTCCGACTGGGGGGGGGGCGAAGGTTCACCTTCCAAAAGGACAACGACCCTATGCACACAGCCAAGACAATGCAGGAGTGGCTTCGGGACAAGTCTCTGAATGTCTTTGAGTGGCCCAGCCAGAGCACAGACTTCAACCCGAACAAACATCTCTGGAGTGACCCGAAAATAGCTGTGCAGAGATGCTACCCATCCAACCTGACAGAGCTTGAGAGGATCTGCAGAGAAGAACGGGAGAAACTCCCCAAATACAGGTGTGTCATATCCAAGAAGCAGACTCAAGGCTGTAATTGCTGCCAAAGATGTTTCAACAAAGTACTGAGTAAAGGGTCGGCATACTTGTGATTCCCCCCCCCCCACCCCTTTTGGGGAAAAAAAAACAAACACATTCTAAACCTATTAAAAAAAAAAACACATTTAAGAAGAAGGCTAAAACATAACGTGGACAAAGTCAAGGGGTATGAATACTTTCTGAATGCACTGTAAGTAACCACATTGGGCTGGTTAGCCCACGTAACTCATGACAGGTTTGACCAATATCCACTTTGTTAGATCAGATTTGTTGAATGTACGGCAATCTGGTCAATGGAATGTCTGTGGATAGGTTAATATAATAGTTTAAACTGTGTACATGCTTTGCAAGAAGAACAATTTCCTTAATAATCCTGGCTACTGATGGGGTTTCTGATAAATGCAGAAAATGTCCAATCAAAATAAACTTTCTACTGCACTGACCATGTCATTTTTGCGAGTACTTTTTGATTCCGAGTTTGGACATATAAATCATTTCACAGTCGAAATGTATAAGACGCATAGTTCCAGTTTTTCTCAAACTCACTTTACTTGCGCATTAGAGGGAGGCTTGCGCTACCCGGTGCCAGTACATGCACAGATCTAATAAACCACTGGAACATTGATTAAATGTCCTAATACTTCGAAGGCCTCCCGGGTTGCGCAGCGGTCTAAGGTACTGCATTGCAGTGCTAGCTGTGCCACCAGAGACTCTGGGTTCAAGCCCAGGCTGTGTCGCAGCCGGCGTCGTCCGGGTTAGGGAGAGTCTGGCATTTTTTAATAAAAAGCCATGCAATCTCCATAAACAAAACATTAGCAGTTGAATGGCCCTTACAGAGCTCAACGTGGCACCTTTCCTACAAGTCTGTTAATTAAATTTCTGCCTTGCTAGAGATACCCCAGTCAACTGTAAGTGCTGCTATTATGAAGTGGAAACATCTAGAAGCAACAACAGCTCAGCCGCGAAGTGGTAGGCCACACAAGCTCACAGAAAGGGACCCCTGAGGCGCGTAAAAATAATCTGTCCTCAGTTGCAACACACTACAGAGTTCCAAACTGCCTCTGGAAGCAACGTCAGCACAAGAACTGTTCGTTGGGAGCTTCATGAAATGGGTTTCCATGGCCGAGCAGCCGCACACATGCCTAAGATCACCATGTGCAATGCCAAGGTGTTGGCTGGAGTGGTGTAAAGCTCGACGCCATTGGACTCTGCAGCAGTGGAAACGTTCTCTGGAGTGATGAATCACGCTTCACCATCTGGCAGTCAGAGATTAATCTAGGTTTGGCAGATGCATAGTGCCAACTGTAAAGTTAGGTGGAAGAGGAATAATGGTCTGCGGCTGTTGTCATGGTTCGGGCTAGGCCCCTTAGTTCCAGTGAAGGGAAATCTTTATGCAACAGCATTCAATGACATTGTAGACAATTCTGTGCTTCCAATTTTGTGGAAGGCCCTTTCCTGTTTCAGCATGACAATGCCCCCGTGCACAAAGCGAGGTCTATACATAAATGGTTTGTCGAGATTGGGGTAGAAGCACTTGACTGGCCTGAACAGAGCTCTG
The DNA here is from genome assembly GCF_021184085.1 of Oncorhynchus gorbuscha. Lineage (NCBI taxonomy): Eukaryota > Metazoa > Chordata > Actinopteri > Salmoniformes > Salmonidae > Oncorhynchus > Oncorhynchus gorbuscha. The sequence goes on from NC_060183.1 coordinate 23,698,144, forward strand.
ACCTCAACCCCATCGAACAACTTTGGGATTAATTATGACGCTGACTGAGTCAGGCCTAATCACCCAACATCAGTGCCCAACTTCACCAATGCTTTTTGTGGCTGAATGGAAGTAAGTTCCCATAAATGTTTCAACATCTAGTAGCTGATCATTATCAAGTAAAATGTTTGCTTTGTGTAGATCTGGTTTAGTCTCTATTGTTACCAGTGTCCTGGCTGAAAGAAGGTTCAGTGAATGGGGAAGTGCAGTTTGAGGTAATACAGTAGGGCAAATGCTTCTAAATTGTAATGTTTTAATGCGTTCTCCACACACTCGTCCTCACAAGAACACGCTTGTCCTCACAAGAACATACTCAAGAGAATGTCCTTGGAGCATGAGTGTGGAGCAGAGTAGTCTGCATGTTACCATCTATGCCCAAAGCATGCAGGAGCCTAGACCTGCAAATTCTAAAACTGAAAATGCAAAGAATGATTCTACAAGCTTCTCGTTCACCATAAGGGGCTTATTGAGCTGTCATTTGTGACAGAATTGTAAAAGTGTAATTTAAAACTATTTACATTTGTTGATTACTATATACAAATAATACAATTTCTTGATACATTTTAAACCAGGTTTATTTGTGGCAGCAATCGGACTAGATGGTTAACGACTCGTGACGGAATGCATTGCTTGATTGTGGTGAGGGTGATAAACACAATATCATTTGCAATCTGCAACACACCAAAACGATTCATTTCGGATTTATTTTGTTGTTGCAGAAACTCATTGTATGCATGTTTCAGTTCAACAAAACATTGAATAATTAATTAATTGCATTTACTCTTACACATGAGATAAATTAACAGTTATAACCATGTATTTTTGTTATGTTATTGCTGCAGCATGATTTCGTATATAGACTTGTTTCTACTGTGTTTTTTAAACTCCATGTGTAACTCTTGTATGTGTCGAACTGCTTTGCTTTATCTTGGCCAGGTCGCAATTGTAAATGAGAACTTGTTCTCAACTTGCCTACCTGGTTAAATAAAAAAATATTTTACAGTTGTTTGGTCGGAGCATGTCTCCGGAGCCGCTGAGCCGGAGGAGCGCGTATTAAACATTATATTAGTCATAACGGCCAGCAGGTAAACGAAATCCAAAAGGATCGATTCACTCAAACAGCATGACACGTCAGTTTAAAAAAAAGTAGTAAAAAAAATAAAGAATCGTCGAATAGTTAGCGAACTACACGTCACTAAGTTACATCATAGCTACTAGCTATTAGCATAACATCCGGCTGTTCATCTGTACCAGCAACAAGTCCAGCATGTTTGAGCAAAATCTCTCTGGTCCGCTTGTGGCTAAAACACGTTAGAAGGTAGCTAGTTATGTCAGCGACTATAGTCATGTAAGAAAGAAATAACTCAGCAAGTTCCAAGACAGAAACTGGCCAACAACATGCGCAAGTACCCTGGCTATTTGTGGCGCGCGGCTGGCAAACTGAAAAACCATAGACTTGCGCACTTGTCGTTGATTTTACACGTCGTTGTGGCAACGAGACTCGTTCTTCTCATCTGAAGCCATACGTATTAGTTGCCATGTTGGTCCGCTTGCTTTGGCTTAAAGCGGAACCTCACACGAATTTGCAATACCACCCATGACTGAGCAGGACAAAGAACCTAGGGCTTCCCAAACTGGCGCACATTTACGCATCAACCAACTAGCGAAAATGGCGCAAACTCAGGCAGATAGTAAAGCTAACCTTGTATTGCGTAAATACAAAATTGTTGGGCGACATTCGCTTACCTTGCTGTATGGCTATAATGACTCGTATTATTTAACTGTATGAATGAATCGTCTTTTAATCAAGAAAAACCCTGGTGAAGTTTCCCTCCTGAAAAAGCACCCGTTCCTGTCCGGGCTAAATAACAGGACCAGTGACATAGGCAACCTCCCAACCGCCTGAAAATATTTATAATTAATTGGGGGTTATGGAGAGATTGATGTACCATCATCACGTTACTAGTTTGTGTTAATTGAAATAACTGACAATTAAGTGGCTACAACGTTCACAATGTGGTCTGCATTGATTTGGGCACAATTTGCATTCTTAAACGACAGTTGATGAACATGCATTTATTACTATGTTCCATCATGTAAGTTATTCAATATGTGCACAGAAATTGGATAATAATTTTAGACATAGTCATATTCAATGAAATATAACAAATAAGTGCAAACAGGCAATTTTGTAGACGACTAAAAATTTAAAGGAGCAGCACAATTTTTTTCTACCTGTTGCCACAGCCACAAAGTCAAAATTGGCTACATCCTAAACATTTGAGAGAGATCGTTGAAGGTCCGACATCGAAATTGGATGTCTATGTCCTGAGGACCCCTTTTTAAAATTATTATAAAAAATAAAACCATTTTTTAGCAGACGCTCTTATACAGAGTGATTTACAGGTGCAATTTAGGTTTAAGTACCTTGCTCAAGGTCACAGCAACATATTTTTCACCTAGTTTCCTCTGGTATTCGAACCAGCAACCTTTCGGAGCACTATTACCATCAAGTAGGATTGGGTTTTGCTCGGTGGCAGATGAGTGAACTCTGGATCAGAAGGTTGCATGTTCAATCCCAGTCGGAACTGTTTTTATTTTATTTTTCACACTATCCCAAACCTTAACCATTCAGAATGAGGGTGCAAATGTAACTCTTAATTTAGAAATAGGGTTGCACCAACATGGATTAACTCTTAAACTGGATTAAATCAAGGTGTATTTTTTAATCTTGTTGCACCAAATGTTAAACCTAGTTTTAAATTAATCCTAGTAAAATAAAATCCTTCCTCTAAGTTTAGTTTTCACTTTAAACCTAGATTCATTTGAAATCTGTTTATCAATTAATAAAAAATAAAAAGAACATTTAGATTGGAGATTAATTCTAAACTGCCACTTTATGTGGTTTAACTGATTAAATGGCAGCATGTCTACTGTGGAGAGACCAAAACGAGTTCCTCAAAGAATAATTAGTGACAGGTTAAATCCTGTTGAGTTTATGATAATTAACTCATTATTAGTAGGCTATTTACGTGCCCATTTTGCACAACAATTGAATTGGGGTTAATGATTTGCCCAGTCTTGGTACGAATGATGATGTTATGCAACATGTAACGGGCCTGATAACAAAAACATTGTAGTGAAGTAACGTTAGCATGAACGTTAGTTTTAACGTGCATTATAGGAATTTATATTTACCAGTTATTTATGCTTACTAAATATTGGTTGGTCAAATTGTCCGTCGTCATCATAGGGGATATGGAGAGGGGCAAACTGCTGGGGAATCATCTCCCATATTTTCTGGGCGATGGGATTCATTCCTTTGGACGGAGGCACCCCTCCGGGTCCGGTCTGAAATAGCCCCCGCCTCACCTCTGCCGTATCCTTTCTCACTTTTGCTTTGAAAAAAATTCCAGCACGCTTTCATCCGATTTGGGTCCTTCTTCTTTAATCCGTGTTGAGCATTACATTTGTCGAATAAAATGGCTCAAGTGTCTTCCTTCTTTTTGACAGTCGTGTTGTCTGTAATTGTATCCTCCAGTACGTTACAAAATTCCTCCATCAGCTCCGACAACTGTTTTTTTTTCTTCATAAAACGGAGAAATCTGAACTTCTTTCACGTGCCCCGATCAGGTGGCTAAATAACGTTAGGTAATTACAATAATACAGATTGTAGGCTAGCTAGCTAAGTTTATAAACTAGCTAGCTACAGGAGCTAACGAATTCGTTTTCTGTCTAGTACTGACAAATAACGGATTTTATCTCAAATCAGCCAACCCATGAGAACCTTTCACGGTGGAGTTGCAGTACTTCTAACGTTACATTGTTAGTATTTTATCAAGGAACAGCAACTTTGTGGCCTCATTTGTCAAGTAGGGTAGCTACTTCGTTTCAACTCACGAAATACCTCATATATTGATGTAACATGTCACTAATCATAGTTTAAAACCGTACTGATCCAGATTTAAATTTAGTGGTGAAGTGGTGCAACCCGTTTGGAGAACGTGGATGAACGTCTAAATTGTGGAAATTCATGAAAACAACAATTAGCTTTTTGCTCTAAATTTAAGATTATAGGGTTAGGCATGAGGTTAGCAGCGTGGTTGGTAAAATTTGTTTAAAAAAAATCAGATTGTGTAGAAATAGACGGGGTATATGACTTTGTGGCTGGGGGAACTAGTGACGACACAGTACCAGCATTTTCAAATGAATAACACTAGAGGGCGCTGTTTGTTTACGTTTACTGTATCAGTTCAATTTGGTAAGAGTGACCAGCAGGTCTGTCGTTGTCTGTTTAATAAATGTGAAGAGGCCGTCATTACATGAAGTTTGATAATTGCTCCTTTGAAACTATTGGCTTATTTGAATATGATTACAACATAAGGTGCTATGAAGTTTGGATGATCATTATTTTCCCTCTCCAGGTAAAACAGACATTTTGCACGGTGCCTAATTTGAGTCAGATTCTGCCCGAACAGCATCCGGCAACTCTGTTTTGGACAATGTCCTTCCGGAACCCATTTTCTAGGACCCGGTACCTCTTGTGGCATGAAAAATAACTATCACTTTTGGCAATGTACAAATTAGTTAGGCTAATTCAAGTGGACTCCTCCGTAATTCTCCTGGCAGCCCCCTAATAAACGTTACGTAGAAGCGCGCCTGTACCTCGCACAGGAGTATAATGAAACTCACTTTATATGATCCCGCTGTACTCTGATAGACTTGAGCCGCATAACCCCTGATATAGTGTAATACATTTACCAAAGTTACACAATTGCTCCTGCTTGTTCAGAAAGAAATGCAATAATTCGGACTACTACACCAGGAGTAGGCCTATAGTTTAGCCACAGATGGTCAAGCTTTCTTTTATTCCCTGTGCTGTGGATTGTGTAGCCCAATCACGAGTAATGCCTACAGTCGGGAACGTGTGACAAATCTGTCAGTGAACAACAGGCCTTTCGCAATATTTCAAATACAGTCGCGGGAAAACAGTTTGGACAGCAAATTGATCCTGCTGAAAAGAGAAGACTAATCTGTCAGTAAGGCCATTCTACTGCCAATGTTTGTCTGTTTATCAACTTCCAAATAGGCCTATTGAGCGAATAGCATTGTTTTACCAAGTAAAACGAGAGAGATAAGCTTTTGGCACGAGCGCATCGGCCATCGCCGGTGAATGAGTTGAGATTCATTGGGTGAGTCAGTGAAACTGGAAAGCTTTATAAGACTAATTTCCTCGTACTGTACAATGTGTGTGTCTCCACACACGCCTAAGTCCATGCTGTTGATGGATTGAAGGTCGATTGTATTTCTCAGATTCTGTTTGTCAGTGTTAAAGTAGCCTGTCATTTCGATATTTTGTTAGGTATAAAATAAATATTCTGCTTAAGTCTCCAGGTATTTAAAATGTAGAATTGTACTAAATGCGTTTATAAAAAGGCCACATTTTCCCCGAACACTAGGCTACACATTTTTACCCATGTGTGCAACTTCCACAAGCGCCTCTACGCCAGTACCCAAAAATATGAGAAAAGCATTCAAAGCTTTATTATAAAAGGAGATTTCTCTTTTCTTCTCATGCGCACTGGAACCTCAGAGCACTCCGGGTCACCTCGCTCTCCGGCTCATTTTTTGTTCCAGCGCCTCCAAAATGTAGAAATTAAGCACTGCTTTTGCCACTAGTGACAGTGTTAGATACATTTTTGGACTCTTTTTGTTGCCTCGTCTTGTCCCATTTCCCCCAACGATGTAGTTTTAATTTGAGCATTTTATCGAAGTATTTATGTACACAATCTTACAAAAAAATCTGAGTGCGCTGCTACAAACTGTATAAAAGAACAGAGATACACATGTGAAATGCAAACCATTTTATTGAAGTTAACCTATGCAAGACCATACATCTAGCCCAGTAACATTTTTACATTGCATAAAATCATGGTAAGTCAGAAGTGACAGATGTAGTGATATGACATCATTCTGATAATTATCTTCGATATCAAGAGCATTATAATTCTGATTATGGAACAAGTACATTCCATGTCCTCTGGAATAATAGGCCTGTGTGTGACTGTCTTCAATCATGCGTTACAGTGGACTGTGATGAAGTAACCAGCTGACTCTTCCCAATATACTGGGAACTTGCACATCTTAGAGTAGACTGGAGACATTGGTGCACAAAAAGTGAAAGTTAAATGACCATGGAATGTAGTCGAGCAGTGTGTAAAATGATGCTGCTGAGGAGGTAGTGCAGCCAGCTACTGTGATACAGATCCAGACCAAAGTACACAGACTGCTAAGATTAAGATGGAACCAAGCTAACTAAAAAAAAATTAAAAAGTACAAATCTCACAGCAACAATACTCATGAGACCAACACTAGTCTCCTCAAGCTGACTGAGCTAGTCACCATTTTCACAGGATCACTTTCACAGGGGGAAAAAACAAGATCGTCTCCAGCACTTTCTCAGTTAACCCATAACTAAATTCTTAATGTAAATTGGTCAGTACCATTAACAGTTGAAGTCGGAAGTTTACATACACTTAGGTCGGAGTCATTAAAACTCATTTTTCAACCACCACAAATTTCATGTTAACAAACTATAGTTTTGGCAAGTCGGTTAGGGCATCTACTTTGTGCATGACGAGTCATTTTTCAAAAAATTATTTACAGAGATTATTTCACTGCATCACAATTCCAGTGGGTCAGAAGTTTACATACACTAAGTTGACTGTGCCTTGAAACAGCTTGGAAAATTCCTGAAAATGTTGTCATGGCTTTAGAAGACTCTTATAGGCTTATTGACATACTTTGAGTCAACTGGAGGTGTACCTGTGGATGTATTTCAAGGCCTACCTTCAAACTCAATGCCTCTTTGCTTGACATCATGGGAAAAAAAATCAAAAGATCAGCAAAGACCTCAGAAAAACAATTAGACCTCCACAAGTCTGGGTCATCCTTGGGAGCAATTTGCAAGCACCTGAAGGTACCACATTCATCTCTACAAACAACAGCACACAAGTATAAACACCATGGGACCACGCAGCAGTCATACCGCTCAGGAAAGAGACCCTTTCTGTCTCCTAGAGATGAACGTACTTTGGTGCGAAAAGTGCAAATCAATCCCAGAACAACAGCAAAGGACATTGTGAAGATGCTGGAGGAAACAGGTACCCAAGTATCTATATCCACAGTAAAACAAGTCCTATATCGACATAACCTGAAAGGCCGCTCAGCAGGGAAGTAGCCACTGCTCCAAAACCGCCATAAAAAAGACTACGGTTTGCAAATACACAAAGATCGTACTTTTTGGAGAAATGTCCTGTGGTCTGATGAAACAAAAATAGAACTGTTTGACCATAATGACCATCGTTATGTTTGGAGGAAAAAGGGGGAGGCTTGCAAGCCGAAGAACATCATCCCAACTGTGAAGTACATGGGTGGCAGAATCATGTTGTGGGGGTGCTTTGCTGCAGGAGGGACTGGTGCACTTCACCCAATAGAGGGCACCATGAGAAAGAACAATTATGTGGATATATTAAAGCAACATCAAGACATTAGTCAGGAAGTTAAAGCTTGGTCGCAAACGGGTCTTCCAAATGGACATTGACATACTTCCGAAGATGAGGCAAAACGGCTTAAGGTATTGAAGTGGCCATCACAAAGCCCTGACCGCAATCCTATCTAACATTTTTGGGCAGAACTGACAAAGTGTGTGTTAGCAAGGCGGCCAACAAACCTGACTCAGTTACACCAGCTCTGTCAGGAGGAATAGGTCAAAATTCACCCAACTTATTGTGTGAAGCTTGTGGAAGGCTACCCAAAACATTTGACCCAAGTTATGCAATTTAAAAAGGCAATGCTACCAAATACTAATTGGGTGTATGTAAACCTCTGACCCACTGGGAATGTAATTAAATAAATAAATAACTCTACTATTATTGACATTTCACATTCTTATAATAAAGTGGTGAATTTTTACTAGGATTAAATGTCAGTAATTTCAAAAAATTGAGTTTAAATTTATTTGGCTAAGGTGTATGTACTATTCCGACTTCAACTGTATGTTTACGTAGTCGGTCCACGAGAGATTACCCGCTCTAACATTGACGTGGTAGCAAACCACTTGGAAATGTATATGTTAACATAAATTAAGTGAACTATTTACATGCATTTATCTAGAGTGGGGCGTGCTTGTTCCCTTTTCTCCAGTCAAACAAGTCAATGTTTAGGTAAGTGGGGAGTGCAAGATCGCTGGAAGGCTTCAGAATACTATAGCAAATGTAAACACAGCCTAGCTCTGTCAAAACACACTTATTTAAATTGAACCTCTTTGCAGATTTCATAGTTTCCACTTTAAAAGCCCTTGCGTGCGAGTGTACGCATGTATATCAAAAACATGCATCCATCCAATCACCTTTAATGATATAAAACAGTTTGTTACATGGAAAGAGTGTGTGTGAAATTAGTTGTGGGTCAATATGTGTTTCCTGCTGCACATACAGGGTGCGTGTGCCTGCAACCAGAGTTCCAGAGTTCATGTATAAGCGGCACATAAGACATTGGATTTGGTCACCACTGGGAAAAGGAAACACTATCAAAAGTTGAGCAGTACCGCATCTCCGGTCAGAAACCATTTTTTGGTATAAAAAGTCTCCTGAAATGCAGGTTTTACCCTTAAAACGGTGTTGCAGTGTAAGGAAAGCAATGTACACATCCTCCAACTAGAGCTTGGAATGCTGTGGTCTACACAATACAAAATGTCTCAAATAATGTGTAGCCTTTCAAGACCAAATACATCTTTTTACAACATAACAGTCAATGTCTGAGCCCAGGTATATTGCCCGTATTATTGGATATCAAGAGATTTCAGGTGTTTTCTAAGTAAAACAGCGCATCAACCATTTGAACCTCGATTTACAAGTCTTAATATGCAGAGACCTATGTACAAACATTGCAAAACTCAAGTTATCAATTTAAATTGTCAAGACTTTCTAGCTATGATCCAGTACAACAACTTACATTTTAAGTTGTGTTTAACTATACAGTGTACAAAACGTGCAGTTTAACAGTTAAATATTAAATTCACTTTTTAGATTATGCACATCAACAAACCTAAGGATATTAACATATATTCCTTCACCGTTACCTTCCAAAACATTAGCAAACCCCAACCTTCTCAAAAATATCTTAAACCCACAAATAAATGCTTTAAACAGAAAGTCCCATCTAAAATACAGAGGACACACCAGAAAAGGAAGCATTAAACTCGTTTGAAAACAAAATTAAGAATCCCGGTCTCTTTTGCGACAAATTTCTCAATAAGTATGCGTAATTACCTTCTACTACTACTACTGACAGTACAGGTTTTTAGCAGTTTATGCTTGATAATAGATTGCTCATCATAAACCCTTCAGATCCTGGCGTGAGAAGGTAACGAAAACTCAAAAGTAGCCCCTGAGTGAATCATTGGCCGTGTATGACCATGGCCATGTTTTATAGCATAAAACATTATAATTCATCACTTTTAGTTAGAAGAAATTCGCCACTAATTCAAAAATGGTCCAGTGTAACTGTACAGGCACAAAGACTCATATTTACATTATAAAATCAAATGGGAGGAAAAAACAAACAAACGTACGTCCCTCTTAACTGTCTTCTCCGTTGTGTGACAGGTTCTTCCTTGTCAAGGATATGTTTGCATCGTTATAGAGCCCCACAGTGGAGGTGTCATAATACCCGTTAAACAGGGAAATGGTTTCAAATCGCTTTCACACCAATCACACCATTTTCCCCCATAGGTGATTTTAGAAACACTTAAAATAAAGGGCCGTGTTTTGTTTAGGCTTGATGTGATGTTCTGATGACCATGTAAATCCCTCTCGGACAAGGTGACTTATCAATGTAGTCGGTTCTATTTCCTCTCATATTTCAAAAATGCTAACTAGCAATCAGAGTAGACGACATGCAAGACTACAAATCCCTACAAGCTCCTGCACAGCATCTCTAGCTGAAAACCTTTGCTAAACAGGTATTGTGTCAATTTCAAAAACTTGCACAAGACAGTTCACACAATAGTGAAGTTTAAGTCATTTTGCCAATTTATTACTACATTTAGCCATCATTAGATAGTTCATCCAGAGACTTACCTTTGCCTCGATTCAGCAGTCTCATCCAGATCCCCATCGTATTTGTTCTTTATGATAGCGACATTAGTAGTTAAGTCGATTAATATTTTCGTGGGTAAATATATTGATAAACAAGTCATCTTGTCCTAGAGAGACTTACACGGTTATCAAAACATCACCCCCAGGGTAAGCCTACACAAAACACAGCCCTTATTTTAAGTGTTTCTAAAAATTTCCCCTATGGGAAAAATGAACGGTGGAAAAACAATTGTAACCATTTCCCTGTTTGACTGTTAGGTTTTATGGGCATTATGACTCACACGATTGTACTCTATACCTGGTGCTAGTAATACTGATCATTCACATCCTGGATCCCCTCTCCTGAAGAATCTGCAAAGGGATTAATCAGTTAAATGTTAAAACATATAGTAAAATTTCCCTGGAACTACACAGCAGCAAGCTCAATCTTTGAGTCTGGTATCTGTGAATGGGACAGACCTACTAAATCTGAATATCAATTTATTGTACAATATTTTTTTATAGATGCATTTTTGTTTAATTTTCATTGAGAATCTAAAACAAAAGTCGACATGATTTGACCCCTTTCCTTCCCACACACAATGATCCAAGCAAACGAGTACATGTAGGTGCCACACACACACACACACGAGGACAGGATGAGGGGTTTTCTAAGAATGCATGCACTTGGTTTCCATGCCAGCAATACAAAACAAAGATTTGCTCATTGCTAAAAAAGTAAATAATGACAATTGCAGCCAACCTTAGTTCTAGAGACAGCGTTTGAAACACTTATGAAGTGGTTGAAAGCCTTACAGGACCAAAAGCCCAGACATAATCAGCTTATTGATCAGGGTTGCAAGCACCAGGGCAAAGACACATGGGGGAGTCGTGGAAAGGTAAGATGGAGGGAGTCGAAGGAATGGAGGGCAGCTGAGCGCTCACCGTTGAGTCATAAGTGCTCAACCCTAATCAGAGTCATTCATTTCATAATCCGTCTCTTCGTCCTCGCTCTGAGCAACATGCAGCATGCAAATGGGACAGGAAAAAGACAAGACAGGCAAGTCTTACAAGAATGAAAATGAAAGGAGAAAATGTCAGGGGTAAAGTGGGGTATAAAACAACAAGGTTGCGTAAATGTTACAAAACATTTACCTTCAAGCCAACATCAGTCAAATGAAGACTCAAACAGGGGATGTATCACCAACTATTACTACAACTAATTGAGACTTGATTTTTAAAAGGGGTTCACTCACATTTCAGGTTCAAGACACGATCACAACAGAGGTACATTGAAGGGTCAGAGGATAGACTACCTTTCATATCTACTAAGACTCACTTGCAATCGATCCGAGACCCCCCCCCCCCTCAAGATGTCCGTTTGTGATTGCCTTGCACCTTAGTCCATTTAGTATACAGACGTACTGTTGAACTCAAGCGAAAAGCCTCTGTAGTGGAAATGTACTGAAATTCCTATCAATAGGAAAATAAATCTAAAACTGGTTGTAACTAGACTACATCCATGTGACTTCTAAAACCAATGACAGAATACAAGACTTATTGTCAGCCTATTAGCAATAATTCAATAGAATTACCAAGTCTGGGACTAGCTAGAGTGTGAAGCAGGCCCCGGAGGACTGGGCCCACATGGGAACCAGCAGATGGGACTAGTAATTCCCACTGCTAGGCCTGCTGCTCTGCTCCCAAAGCCCTCAGAAAGAATGACATTCTCCACTAATAGTCCCAATAATCCTCAAGGCTATGCTCTTAACCTTCTAATGTGGATTCAAATGTTTCAGTTTTTCCGGTGTAAGGTCAAATCTAACAACTTCAATCTTGTAAAGCTGGATTAATGGATTTAGGCCTGCGTGTGGTCTGACTAATAACTGTACACTAAATGACCGTACTGTCCTTTTGATTTTAGATACAAAATGGTTGACAGTTCATTTGTAATGCTATGACATTTATTTGTATAGATTAATTGAAGGCTAATTCTCAGTAAATTAACACTAACCAAAGTCAATTACTATTTTTTTTTAAATATATACTTTTCAGAAAATACAAAATTCATCAACTAATTACTCTGTGCAGCAGTCCAAGCCTATCTGCTTCAAAATGGACTCTTCTATGAAGGTAGACATCAGTAAACTGGGGATAGTTAGTAAATGTGTTGCATTTAGACATTAGAACAATCCACCATTCAGACAAGCTTGTCATTGGGCTTACTTTCAGTGTACACACATCTTAGGATGGGGCTCACCTTGGCTTTCTCACTGGGCTCACTGTTTGGGCCATATGATTGGTTGTGCAGCTCCTTGGAGACGACACACAGGAACTCAGATTGGTCCTCGTTTCCGTAGTTATAAGAGGATCCAATGCTGACCAGCTGGGGGTGGAGAAAGAGAGTTAGCTTCAGAGAGAGAGAAAAGAGGATTACAGTGTACTTAGAGCAGATGTGAAGAGTTTGAACAGAAATTAAAAGCATTAGATAATACGTAGAACATACATGAGACAGAGCCAGAAACAGATCAGAACACAAAAGATGAGTTGGCTACAGACTCCAAATATGTAGAAAGTAATTCATGTGTGTGTGGGTGGGTGGGGGTGAGGGGTCATATTTGCTTCCTTAAGATGTTAGTTCCTTTTTAAACGGACACAAAACAGACAGGGATACCAGGACATTAAACAAACATGCAGACGGTGAGGTGATACGATGTCATGCAAATACATATTTGACAAGGTCAGACAAACACAAAATGTTCCTCCACCCAGTCGAATGCTTTTAACTTTAGTGTTCAACCAGTCAGCGTGCGCACATACACTATATACACACACAAAAGTATGTGGACACCCCTTCAAAGAAATGTGTGGATTCAGCCGTTTTAGCCACACCTGTTGCTGGCAGGTGTATAAAATCGAGCACACAGCCATGCAATCTCCATAGCTTAACATTGGCAGTAGAATGGCCTTACTGAAGAGCTGTGATTATCAAAGTAGCACCGTCATTGGATGCCACCTTTCCAACAAGTCTACCCCAGTCAACTGTAAGTGCTGTTATTGTTGAGAAGCAACAAGTGGAAGGCCCCACAGGCTCACAGAAAGGGACCGCCGAGTGCTGAAGCGCGTGAAAATCATCTGTCTTCAGTTGCAACACTCACTACCGAGTTGCAACGTCAGCACAAGAACTGTTCGTCGGGGGCTTCAGGAAATGGGTTTCCATAGCCAAGTAGCGTCACACAAGCCTAAGATCACCACGTGCATTGGCTGGAGTGGTGTAAAGCTTGCCGCAATTGGACTCTGGAGCAGTGGAAACACGTTCTCTGGAATGACCACCTGGGTTTGGCTGATGCCCGAAGAACGCTAACTGCCTGAATGCATAGTGCCAACTGTAAAATCTGGTGGAGGAGAACTAATGGTCTGGGGCTGTTATTCATGATTCGGGCTAGGCCTCTTAGTTCCAGTGGAGGATAATCTTAAAGCAACAGAATACAATGACATTCTAGACGAGTCTGTGCTTGCAACTTAGTGGCAACCGTTTGGGGGAAGGCCCTTTCCTGGTTCAGCATGACAATACCCCCTTGCATAAAGTGAGGCCCATACAGAAATGGTTTGTCAAGATCGGTGTGTTAGAACTTCACTAACCTGCACAGAGCCCTGACCTCAAACCCATCAAACACCTTTGGGATTAATTGGAACGCCGACTGCGAGCCAGGCCTAAATGGCCAACATCAGTGCCCGACCTCACTAATGCTTGTGGCTGAATGGAAGCAAGTTCCTGCAGCAATGTTCCAAAATCTAGTGGAACACCGTCGCAGAAGAGTGGGAGGCTCTTGTAGCATTAAAGGGGGGGACCAACTATTGATGCCTATGATTTTGGAATGAGATGTTTGACGAGCAGGTGTCCATATACTTTGTCATGTAGTGTATGAGAACTTAACAGTGTAGTCTGTAAGTGTGTATGTCTCAACATACAGACTCATTAGCCACTTCTGCAGGAGCCCTGTTGTTGCCAAAAGACGTCTCACACAGGAGGCAAAAGTATTAGGCTACTCTAATCAAAGCTAAACGTTAAAAGTTAGCAGGTACTGTACCACACCTCCAAGTTTCAATCTGAATAATAATGATATTTTTTTGTTGTTGCAAAACGTTCCCCAATGAACACAAACCAGGACTGGGTGGCTCTGTAAGTAGGGCAATAGGTTAGCGGAATGCGTATGCCCAGATCGCAGGACTCACTGCTGCTGAGCCTTAAGCTAAAGGTCGAAGTGTTTTAAGGGGCTTCCCATCGGGAACCCTATAAGACGATTAGTGAGATTCCTGCTCCGAGGGAGATCCAGTGTTCGTTCTTACCCCCCCAAAGGGATAGTGGGGCCAGGGGAGATTCAGAGCTTATCCACGCACACTTACAGCCTGCACACAAACCCCCTAAAACCAAAACCCTAAACGCGCTGAATTGGGCCATTGCAATTACCAACTCGGAGTCAAAACAGACTGTCAAGCAGTAACTGGTGTTAATTCCCCAAAACAAGCATACATTTGAACATTACACATTTAGTCAAATTTGATGTTTTATGTTTGTGTTTTGAACAGTTATTTTTCTGCTCAATTTCATTCACAGCAAATTTTCATCAACATTTTCTGTTATTCATTCAAAGATACTCAGAGGCTGAGAAATAGGAGATTGAGCTAAATTGGACATGGCGGTATGACCTACGTTTTATTTTACACTTGGTCCCTTTCAGAAATTGTTGGTGAAGTCGGTTTGGGTTAAAGTTTGGTGCAATGCGAACGCTCCAAAATAATTCAGATCCCTCAAAAGAGCCCCTGGAGCGAGCCAAACTGAATCCATCTCGAGAGGTGGTCTGAGTTCGGTTGGTTTGAAGACCACGGTCCGGTTCTCTTTTTTAGTGCAATGTGAACCCAAAGCTCTCCAGGATCGCTTGTCATTGTTACCACACCATGTAGTAGGCTACTGCAACACTATTTACCCTGCTATAACCCCTCACGTTGGTGCCACAAACGAGAGAAGATGTGCAGGTTGGTCGGGGAAAACATGTGTGCCGTTCGTGGACATTAGGCAGCAATTTAAGAATTCCAAAATAAATATGTAGTTAAACAATGTTTAGATTTAGAGCATCAGCTCTAAACATGTTTTTAAAGTTTGTTTATTTGATTGTGGGGCTTGAATAAAGTAACATTTAATGAAAACCACAACTAGATTACAAAATCAACACAAGCTCTTAAAGGGGCAGTATCCTACATTGCATATACAATTTTCAAATACAGCATTCAATCTGCAGTTAATATTCTGCCATTTACCCTGTTACCAGTCATATGTACATTAAATATAATAATCTTTTGATTAGAATGGTCTTTGATGAGCTAAAATCTATTATCTTCCAACCAGTTCTGATGGTATGGCTTGTCCTAAATATTTACCCATAGTGGATTGAGTGGATATTGGAAGATGAGCTTGGTTCATTTCTAAACACAGCAATGAGAATGTAAGAGTACTCTGACCACAATTGTTGAAGTAAACTGGCAAGAGAGCAGAGTACTCATTCAAAAAGGCAAGGGCAGTGTGAATCGTTTCGTTCTAAATAGAACCATTACTCTATTAGCTCCATTCCACTGTTCTGACTAGCAAAATAAAGTTCTGAACCGGTTTGAAAAAAAAACAGAAGAAAAATACCCATTATGGTTTATATGGTTCCTTTTTAAAAACCTCAAATTTACATTTAGCTCAACACTAAATGACGTCGCCAATCAGCGCAGCTAGAGCAGCTTGCTATGGAGCGGGCAAGCTAATTTTATGCATTGGACCGACAAGTGTAGGGCGTGAGACGTGACAATTATGCGGGTAGGGAGAGGGTGGAGGCTTGAAGCACTGAGCATCTTGTTGTTATGACATGCATAATCTGAATTAGGCCAACAGAATTATACCTACGGAGGAGCGGCTTCTATTGAGAAACTTTGAACGTCTGGACCAGAGCTGGCTAGCGAGCTAACATGCATGTGTGTGCAGCGCGGCACCAGAATTAAAATAAAAACATCTTACCTTTCTGTAGTTAATACATCCACTGAATTAACTATAGTATCCTTACCTAGCATTGAAAAGGTTCATCCATTCTTC